>NC_067401.1:294941357-295242072 GCF_016432865.1 Antechinus flavipes | reverse complement strand
ATCCTCCCTATACCACTTGAGAGCCAAAGAATACTGTCATCAGCGTGGAAAAAATTGACTTACTAAACCTGAAATCTGACCTTTCTTCCCAAATATAGACTGGATACTGAAATTTAGATAATTGCCTCCATCCTTTTTCCTTTTTCTGGGCCCCTCACTATGGAGATGGAGAATACACACACACAAACACACACACACACACATACACACAAACACCCATATGTTTATATGCATCCAAACCAATATTAATACCACTGACATATAATGTAGATTTCTCTCATTTAAATCTTTCAGTTTGACTTTTTCTAAGATCAATGATTACTAGCCCTACTTTTTTTCAAATAAATTATACTCCTGGTGCTTATTGTAGTGTTTGTATATATCTCTTATTCCTTCTAATTCTTCTACTTTAATTCTGCTGGATAACTTGCCTTGCTATTATTTAACTTCCCCCCCAACTATGGATCCCTCCCTTATCCTCTCCCCTGACTCTTTCCTTCCCTCTTTATTCCATTCCCATTACACTATACATCTTAACCCAATCCTATTAATTTAAGCACTCTTCTGTATTTCACCTTATCCCCTACCACTCTTCCCCTTTCTCTATTGCTTTTCCATTAATCTTCACATCTTACTTCACTATAATAACTCTATATACCCCCAATTTATCCTTTATAACTTGCCCACTAATCTACACCTTTACCCACTGCCATAAATCTACACATTTTTCTATATCTCACATTATTTCTTAATAGATTTTGGAAGGTATTATGCCCTTCATGGTACATATGTAATGTTCCCTATTTAACCCACATCTGATGTAAGTTTTCAGAACTATGAACCCTCCTCTACCCTCTAATGCTCTGTATCAACTCTTCCTCTGTACCTCATTTGTATAACATGCTACCTAGTTTTACCTTTTCCTAGACATTTTTGCTTTTTAGAATAAGATCATTTTCAACTCTGCCCCAATCTTTCTTTTGAGCTATTCAATTGTTGATGTCATCTTAAACATATGGTGTACATTTGTAAAGAGCTGAAACTCTGAATATGTGCACTGGAATCAGACAATCAAGCACTTAAGGCTAATTATCAATTAGACAATATTCTATTAGCATATCTTGGAAAATGGCCCTTCTCACTATTCTGTGCTGACTTGATCTTTTGGTGTATACAAATAATGCAGGAGGGATTAGGGGGTGGAGTGAGACAAGCTAGAGTCACTTTGCAGTAGGACAAGGAGGAGTGAGGAGGTTGGTGGCAAGGCTTGTGGAGTTTCATCCATCTCCTTTACTTCTTTCCCTAAAGACCAAGGACTATTGCTGATCCTGACTCTGGCTGATCCTGAGGTAAACAGGGACCTAACTCGGACTTCACATACATTTACATGTAAAAAATTTAAACGATTTGTCCATGTTGAGTTCCTCAAAATAAATCTTTGATATTGGTTCTTATATGTTAAATTTTCTATTAAGTTTGGGTTTGGCTGAGATGAAGTCCTGAAAATCTGCAAGCTCATTGAATGTCCATGTTTTTCCTTTTTTATTCAGCATTATGGATAATTTTGCTAGGTATGATATTTTGGCAACAGGCCTAGTTCTTTTGATTTCTGGCTGGTATATAGTATTTCAGGACATATGATCTTTTTTTTTTTGTGGTTTCTGATACATGTTGTACAATTCTAATTGTAGCTTCAACATTTGTGAATTTTTTTTCTTATTCCTTTCAAAAAATTCTCTTTCAAAATTTGGCAATAATATTGCTATGTGTTTTCCACATAGGATCTCTTTGAGTTGGTGATGGATAGATTATTTTCTTTTTCTACTTTCCTCTCATGTTCTATCAGTTCTATCACTCCAGAACAATTGTTAAAAAATTATTATTATTATTATTGTGTCAAGGTTATTATTATTATTATTATTTTTGGTCACAACTTTCAGGTAGTCCAGTTATACTTATATTTTCTGTTCTTGATCTGTTCTCCAGATCTGTTGCGTTTCTTAATAAGATGGTTTACATTCTGTTCCACTTTTTTTTTGTTCTTTTTATTTTGTTTTGTAATTTCTTAGTCTCTCAGCTTCACTGCCTTCCCCTGTCTAATTCTAACTTTCAAAGAATTATTTTCTTCTTAAACACTGTATTTTGTTTTCTATTTGGTTAACTTTCACTCCATAATCTTATTTTTCTATGATGGTTTCTATTTTTAAAAAAGTTTTTCTTCAATCTCTCTCACTTGATTTTTTTTATCATCATAAAACTCTAATAACAATAATACATATTTTATTTTGTAGGCAATTTCTTATCCCTAACCTTTGTAAAAAGCAGATTACTGTTATCCTTAGGAAATTATGAAAATGGTTTTATAGGAAATCACTTCACTTCTTCAAGACTATGTTTCCTTATTTGTAAAATGAGAGGTTCAGATGACAAAATGTCTCAAGTTCCTTTTAACTGATCCTAGATGCTAAAATCTCTTGTAATTCAATTTCTTTTCTTTTTTTTTAATTTTATTTTATTTAATAATAACTTTGTATTGACAGAATCCATGCCAGGGTAATCTTTTACAACATTATCCCTTGCACTCACTTATGTTTCGTTTTTTCCCCTCCCTCCCTCCACCCCCCCCCCCAAGATGGCAAGCAGTCCTATACATGCTAAATATGTTGCAGTATATCCTAGATATAATACCTATTTGCAGAACCAAACAGTTCTCCTGTTGCACAGGGAGAATTGGATTCAGAAGGTAAAAATAACTAGGGAAGAAAATCAAAAATACAAATAATTCACATTCGTTTCCCAGTGTTCCTTCTTTGGGTGTAACTGTTTCCATCCATCATTTATCCATTGAAACTCAGTTAGGTCTCTTTGTCATAGAAATCCACTTCCATCAGAATACATCCTCATACAATATTGTTGTCGAAGTGTATAATGATCTCCTGGTTCTGCTCATCTCACTTAGCATCAGTCCATATAGGTCTCTCCAAGCCTCTCTGTATTCATCCTGTTGGTCATTTCTTACAGAACAATAATATTCCATAACATTCATATACCACAATTTACCCAGCCATTCTCCAATTGATGGGCATCCATTCATTTTCCAGTTTCTAGCCACTACAAACAGGGCTGCTACAAACATTTTGGCACACACAGGTCCCTTTCCTTTTTTTTAGAATCTCTTTGGGGTATAAGCCCAATAGAAACACTGCTGGATCAAAGGGTATGCACAGTTTGATAACTTTTTGAGCATAATTCCAGATTGCTCTCCAGAATGGTTGGATTCGTTCACAACTCCACCAACAATGCATCAGTGTCCCAGTTTTCCCACATCCCCTCCAACATTCATCATTATTTTTTCCTGTCATCTTAGCCAATCTGACAGGTGTGTAGTGCTATCTCAGAGTTGTCTTAATTTGCATTTCTCTGATCAATAGTGATTTGGAACACTCTTTCATGTGAGTGGTAATAGTTTCAATTTCATCATCTGAAAATTGTCTGTTCATATCCTTTGACCATTTATCGATTGGAGAATGGCTTGATTTTTTATAAATTTGAGTCAGTTCTCTATATATTTTGGAAATGAGACCTTTATCAGAACCTTTAATTGTAAAGATGTTTTCCCAGTTTGTTGCTTCCCTACTAATCTTGTTTGCATTCGTTCTGTTTGTACAAAGGCTTTTTAATTTGATATAATCAAAATTTTCTATTTTATGATCAGTAATGGTCTCTAGTTCATCTTTGGTCACAAATTTCTTTCTCCTCCACAAGTCTGAGAGATAAACTATCCTATGTTCCTCTAATTTATTTATAATCTCGTTCTTTATGCCTAGATCATGGACCCATTTTGATCTTATCTTGGTATATGGTGTTAAGTGTGGGTCCTCTCACTTGATTTTTAAAATCCTTTTTGATTTCCTCTATAATTTTCTCAGGGCAGGTAACCATTTAAAATTATTCTTTTGAGAAGAAGAGGCTTTTTAAAAAATATATTACTGGGCTCCTTTGAAGATGAACCATGGTTTTTCTTTTTTTCTTTTTAATTTTTTTATTATCATATCTTTTTATTTACAAAACATACGCATGGGTTCAACATTGACCCTTGCAAAATCTTCTGTTCCAAATTTTCTCCTCCTTAGCCCCACCCTCTCTCTTAGATGGCAAATAATCCAACACATGTTAAATAGATTAAATTATATTTTAAATCCAATATATGTATACATATCTATACATATCTTGCTGCACAGGAAAAATCAAATCTAGAAAGAAAAAAACAAAACAAAACCTGAGAAGGAAAACAAAAATGCAAGTAAACAATAACAGAAAGAGTGAAAATGCTATGTTGTGGTCCACACTCAGTTCCCATCGTCCTCTCTCTGGGTATAGATGGCTCTTCATTACTGGACAATGGACTGGTTTGAATCATCCCATTGTTGAAGAGATCTACATCCATCAGAATTGGTCATTGTATAGTCTTGTTGTGCTGTGTATAATGATCTCCTGGTTCTACTCATTTCACTTAGCATCATTTCATGTAAATCTCTTCAGACCTCTCTGAAATCATCCTGTTGGTCATTTCTTACAGAACTATAATATTCCATAATATTCATTTATCCTAATTTATTCAGCCATTCTCCAATTGATGGACATCCATTCAATTTCCAGTTTTTAGCCACTACAAAAAGGACTGCTACAAACATTTTTGCATATGTGGGTCCCTTTCCTTCTTTAAGATCTCTTTGGGATATAAGCCCAGTAGTAACACTGCTGGATCAAAGGGTATGCACAGTTTGATAATTTTTTGAGCATAGTTCCAAATTGCTCTCCAAAATGGCTGGATGTATTCACAATTCTAACAAATCCCAGTTTTTCCATATCCCCTCCAAAATTCAGCATGACCTTTTACTGTCATCCTAGCCAATCTGAGAGGTGTATCGTGGTATCTCAGAGTTGTCTTAATTTGCATTTCTCTGATAATAATTTGGGGCACCTTTTCATATGACTAAAAATAATTTCAATTTCATCATCTGAAAATTGTCTGAACAATCTCCTTTGATCATTTATCAATTGGAAAATGGCTTGATTTCTTATACATTTGAATCAATTCTCTTATTTTGGAAGTGAAGCCTTTATCAGAACCTTTGGATGTAAAAATATTTTCCCAGTTTATTACTTCCCTTTTAATCTTGTCTGCATTAGTTTTGTTTGTACAAAAACTTTCTAAATTAATGTAACCAAAATTATCTATTTTGTGATCAATAATTATCTCTAGTTCTTCTTTGGTCACAACTTCCTTCCTCCTTCACAGGTCTGAGAGGTAAACTATCCTATGTTCTAATTTATTTATAATATCATTCTTTATGCCTAGATCATGAACCCATTTTGACATTATCTTGGTATATGGTGTTAAGTGTGGGTCGATGTCTAGTTTCTGCCATACTAATTTCCAATTCCTAGCAGTTTTTGCCAAAAGTGAATTCTTATCCCAAAACACTAGATTGCTACAGTCTTTGACTATTTTGTCCTGTGAACCTAACCTATTCCACTGATCAACTATTCTGTTTTTTAGCCAGTACCAAATAGTTTTGATGACCACTGCTTTATAATATAGTTTTAGATCAGGTACAGCTAGGCCACCTTCATTTGATTTTTTTTTTTTTTCATTAGTTCCCTTGAAATTCTTGATCTTTTGTTCTTCCAGATGAATTTTATTGTTATTTTTTTCTAGGTCAGCAAAATAGTTTCTTGGGAAATCCTGGTCTTTTTTGTTTCCATAGTAACTTTACATTGTTGGGTGCTTTCTTCTTTGCATGTTCATTTCTTTTAGATGAGAAGCATTAGTGTGTTCCCCTCTAATTGTGTGTGTGTGGGGGAGATGGTGCCTCTACCTTCACTTCAGCTCTTCCCTCTGATCTGGAACTGGAAGCCAAAAACTCCACTCTTCTGCAAGTGCCTGAAGCCAGTAGTGTTCCTTTATCACTGTTTCTGAACTCACCGGCTGTGCTGATTCCTTTTTGCACAGGGCTGTGGCCCAGCAGCACAGCCAGGCCTTGAGTTTGTAATTGGCTGAGGTTCCCTCAGTCTTACTGGTGGACTCAGGTCTCCTCTCCCTATGATAACTTGAGGTGAGAGTTCCTGTGATTTGGGCTAAAGCTCCAGTCAAATCCCACTAGCCCTAGCAAACAACAATGTTTCTGTGGGCTGTTTCTAGGGAGTGCAATTATTTTTTGCACTCCACACACTGGTTAATCCCTGGTCTGGAATCTTTCTGTCTGTCTTCTCAGAGTATTCCAGGAAGATCTCCATTCTGTTACCTGTCTGCTTTATTTTTCAACAGTTGAGATGAAAATTTGTTCTGTTTGTGGGAGAAATCTGAAGAGCTTGACATTGCTGACACACTCCACCATCTTCCCAGAAGCCTTCTCAATTTCAGCTTTTAAAAGACATCTACAGAAGAAGAGAAGTCAAATTAACAGGATAAATTAAAAAAAAAACTTGTTCCTGCAAGCAAATGTGATAAATCTTAGCTAAGCTAAGCTCAGAAAGAGCTAAAAGCTGATTGCTAAGTAAAACAAAAATGACGTTGTTTTGAAAAGGTAGGTTGAAGTAAGAGGAAGATTAGGGACAGGACTAATTCAGGTGAAGGGGATGATTGTAAAAAAAGAAATGAATGAATTCTAATTTTGCTTTCATTTTTTCCCTCTTTCTTACTACTAAACTGATTAATAATGGGGTGATAAAGAAAACCCTCCCACAAAGTAAAGCTTGGACAAGAAGTGGAAAACAAAGATATTTAAAGAGTGTGTAACAAAAGTACTTATCTGCTTGTGTGAGGTAGCTGAGTGGAATAGTAAATGGAATGCTGGGTCTGGACTCAGAAAAATTTGAACTTAATTGTGATATCATAGATTTAATATCTGTGTGACCCTGGACAAATAAGTTTCTTTCTGCCTCAATTTTCTTAATCATAAAATGAGTCTGTTGTGAGGAATAAGTGAGACAAAATTTGTAAAGAGTTTAAAACATTGCCTGACATATAGTAGATGCCTAATAAATAATTCTTTACTTTCTTAATGAGTTCTAGTTTCCAAGCCTGGAGCAGCTATAAATTTGGGTACTAAAAGATTCAGAGATCATGATTCCTATCTATATTGTTTGAAATCATTAAAAAAAAAACATAGGAATTTGGAGGGATACACAAGACTAAAGATAGGCAAATCTCCCTATTCTTAATAAATGAAAATGTATAGATTCTACAAACTACATATTAGTGAGCTTTTGGCAAAATCCTAAAATATATTATTATTGATGATTTAATGTATTACATTTATAATTTTAAAATAATTATTATAAATCATAAATCAGTGACATGGGCAAAATTCTAAAATTTTATTATAATGCTGTTCTGTGAATATTTAGAAAGGTATGCAAAGTTTGACATAAAAGTAAGTCAGTAAATATTTATTAAGAGCTTACTATATGCTAGATACCATACCATGCTCTAGGATTACAAAGAAAGGCAAGACATACTCCTTGTTTTCAGGGAGCTTATAAGACAATAAAGAAACAACTATGTACAAATAAATTGGAGATAATCAATAGAGGAACAGCACTAGTATTAAGGGAAATCAGGAAAGGCTTCCTATAGAATGTGGGATTTAAGCTGGGATTTGAAAAAAAATATAGGAAAGCTGGGAGACAGAGATGAAAAGGGAGATTACTTCTAGTTTTACTTAATAATTTTCATCATCTTTTTTTTTGTACCAAAGATTGAAATGAGAACTACAATATAAGATGACAAAATTTTATATGTCAAGGTATTTGTTTGTTTGTTTGTTTGTTTTCTCCCTCTCTTCCTCTATCAGAAGAATTTGTGGGCCATTCTTCTAAATAGTGGCCATAATTTTCTTTTGGTTTTTACTTATACAGAGAATGTGAAAACTGATTAAACTTTTTTCCTCAATAGCATATCTACTCTTTGGGTATTAAATGAGAATCTCAAGACAATGGGGCAGCATGATTGATTGAATGCTGTACTTGGAGATGAGAAAATTAAAGGGCAAATCCTGACTGATGCTTTTCAGGTATGTGGCTTCAGAGAAGTCACTTAATTTTTTTCATTATCAGGTTTTCATTTTCAATATAGGGATAATAGCTTCAACCTTATAATTTTGTTTTGAGGATCTCATTAAATAAATTTACAATCTTAAAGCAGCATATAAATATTGGCTATTATTACTAATGTTTCAACATTTGGGTAAAAACTTGTAAAGTTTGACAAATAATTTTTAGTACCTTTTTCCAACACTCTGCCACTGTTTCTAATAATCTGTTGGGACTTTATCTGAATACTTTCTAGAATGGTCAAACAACAAAGAGCATGGAATAACTTTGGAAAAACCAGGATCAACTCCATGCCTCAGGCATTGGAGTAAGACTCTGGATATTGTTGAAAATTACCCATCATATTCTATGATATGACTATAGTTGCAATTTGCAAAATCCATGTCTCTGTGGTGCCATTAAATCATCCACCTTTCCAAAGATTCTTTTTTCTCTGCCATTATTAAGCTCTAGAACTAACCAATATCTTGGATCACTTGTATCCAAGGTAGTGTGAAGTTTAGACTTCTGGACTTACATTCAAGGGGACTTAAGTACAAAAACTTCCTCAAACACACAAACACACACAAACACACACACACACACACACACACACACACACACACACACACACTTGGCACTTCAAAGATTCTGTTTCCTCAGTTTGCTTCCTATATGTCCCATCTTTAATACAATGAAATCTACTTCCTTATTTATTTATTTATTTTTATCCTAAGTAGATGTTGTTTCAAAAATGGCTTTTTCTCTCTGGTATTAAGACTATTTACTGAATGAAAAGCAGCCCCATTTATTGTTGCCTTCACACATTAATGTTTAATGCACGGAACATGAAAAATATATCAAAGGTATGACTTGCGATGAGACCTGAATAAAAGGCTTATCATCTGCTCAGCATGGGCACTAATGATTCCTTGGAGGCTTTTGTAAAGCAAGGGTGCTTGCTCGACAAGATTTTTTAGTCCTGAGCTGAAAACTTTAGCTGAATGAGTATAGCTTCTGTCTCTGAGGATTTCAGATATTAGGCCAGTTTACAAGTCATCAGGAACTCATTTTCAGATTTGTTCAGAACAAAGGGCTATGAATGTCCAAAACAAAAGTGTTCGTGTTCACCTGCCTTTATAATTTTGTTTTATGTTGATGAGATTTTTCCATTTAAAAAGTTACAGGGGCAAAACAGAATTTGTGATTATATAAGCATAATATTCTAAGGGGTACAATGTTTTACATATTTTCATTTATGACAGGGGTCTTCTTAGTTTCACTATATGTACTACGGTGATGAACTTGGATTCTTGAAAGCAAAGTCAGCAATGGTCAAGGTCTAGAGGGGCCTTCTAAACTAAAATAAATCTATGAATATGACTCTAATACACACACACACACGCACACACACATGTGTGTGTGTGTGTGTGGGGGGCTGTTTTTGTGTTTGTCATCTGAGAATCACATTAGCCTCAGAGAAGACTAAGGAAAACCAGAAAAGCCTCATCACCAGATGCTTGTCAAGAGGATGATGAAGTAGGACTATTTTTAAACTCAAATCACAAGCACTCTCCATGGTCTTTGTGATTTTGATATGTTACTAAATAAGAAAATATATACAATCTGTTTTAGAAATGTTAAAATTTGTTAATATTGACTATTTTAACTATTATCATTATTAATATTCATAGAATATTGCAATATTCATAGTATATTGCTCCTCATCCCAAACTATTCCCACCTAACATGGTACCTTAACACAAAGCTTCATTTGTTTCACATAAATTTTAATTCAGTTTTATAGGGAAACTATTAATATACAGAGTAGAAGTTAGCAGACTAAGGTTGCTCTATTTTTATATCTCTTGGGAACTAAGAATGTTTTTTACATTAGAATACAACTTTATTAATGTATGGTGCAAAGCAGGGAATGGGCTGGTCAATATTGATCCCTAGTATGTGACTCTAGCTATGGAAAATAAGATATTGTATATAGAGACAAGAAGAGTTTGGTTTATATTCTATTTCATATACTGAGCAAGTCATTTAATTACTCTCCACTTTAGTATCCCATTTGAAATTTGAATTTGGCCTCTAAGGTTCCATCTAGTACTAAATCCATGATCCTATATGGTATGAGCAGATAAGTGTTGACCGAAATAATTATTAATAGTGATGCTTTGGAGAGATCCAGAGTTTCCTTTTTTTCCTATTGTCCACATTTCAAAATTCACTGGAGGACCTTACTGATAATGAGATTGGATGAACTTTCTTAATAATCCTGTTCAGACCTGACCTAGATAGTTCTCTTAGGGTTTGGTTGAGAAAAAAAATTCTTTGAATAGACTGTTCAAGGCTGGGGGTTACTTAGAAATAAATGACATAATCAAAGTGCTTTAGAATAGGTTCAGCCCCTCATTATAATATTCATTCTCTCATTAATTGTTGCCAGAGTTGATTGCCAGCCTCAGAAATATCTCCCTTCCAAAGACATATAAACTGTAAGACCAGCATCATGATTGTCTTTGTCATTTTGAGTGTGCCATTGACCTTTTATTAAAAAATTCTGGCATTATTAATAAAATGATAAAACTACACAGAAATTATTTCTTTCAAACCTTTTAAATGTCACACTGCTTTCTTGGAGAAACCACACAATACATATCAATACATATATTTTCTGTCTGTAAAAAATTTTGAGGACTATAGCAAAATCCATTTTCAATTACTTAGGATGGTCTTTTGTCACTAGACTAAGGACATCAAAATCTCACTACACTTTATCCCCTCCATAGCTAATAGAAAGAAACATTGAGGCATTCCTAACTTGGGTTTGCTTCCTCCTTATTTAGAATAAACAATGAACCATTGCATGGAGGATTATTTTTTATTATATATACAACATAATGTTCATTACATTTTCCTGTACTTTGGGGAAAAGTTGTTATTAATATTAAATATTTCACTAGTACATATTCAAAAGCCTTTGACTTGGCTGATAACCTGCCTTGTGACCTCAATAAGATTACTTAAACTTTTTTATGTCTCTGAAAATGCAGGATAAAAATCTTCCCTTTATTGTAATGCATAATTATTTAGTGTTGACAGAGTGCATTCAAAAGTTCCATTGCACTAAAAACAAGGGAAATAGGATGTACCATCTCTGCTCCAGATTGAAGGGCTACATTTCCTAACCCCAAGATTAGGAATCTGGAGTTGTTGCATGAACTTGTTGCATGATTCATGATGGTAAAGTCATGAAGTTATGTCACACATCTGGGACCATTTTTACTTTTTGTACCTCAATTAAGAAGTGAAATGCAGCTTTCTTGGCTTCTAAGGGATCTTTGTGTCTGGGCCATCTCCACAGGGTATAAGATGAATGCTTTTATGTACTTGTAAAAATGCAAAAGTCCCCTAAGTGATTTAATTGATGTTTTCTGTTATCACAGTGATCATTCAATGGATTAAATCCTTTAGAGCAAAAGCTTCTTTTAACAAAGTTGTCAAGAGCACTGGTAAAGGTGGAGATCTAAAGAGAAACACACAGATGAGTCAAATCCAAGAATTAGAGAGCAGAGAAGAAGAGAGCTACTTTCAAGACTCCAGATCACACAGCAGGTTATGAGTAAAGTCTTTGAATGATTGACTAACACATGGAAGTGATATCAAGCAGGTTGCTCTAGCCAGTAGCTTTTGCATCATTGGATAGGGAACCTTTCTACAGGTGATGACTTTGCTTTCCCCTTTCTGGACTAAGAAGTCTGGGAAGACATAGCTCATCTTATCTGGAGGAAAGAGGAAGAGTGAACACTGCTTTGAAAATAGAAGGGCAGAAATCTATGTTTGGGAACAACATCTTTCTCCCCCATCCAGTTAATCACCAAAAACAAGGGGGAAATAAAAGATATAGTGACACATTAAGAAGTTGAGGAATTCTAAGACTGTCAATAGCTTGTTATTAGTAGAAAAAGTATAAAAAGAAGTTTCTCCTTGATTGAATTAGATGGACAGCTGAAATTTAGACATTTCCTTTAAAAGTATGAATAAATTTTCCTTGATTAAATTTGAAGCAGCAATTTCAGTGGCTGAATGAAATTTGGCCACAAACCCTT
This sequence comes from Antechinus flavipes, assembly GCF_016432865.1. Classification (NCBI taxonomy): domain Eukaryota; kingdom Metazoa; phylum Chordata; class Mammalia; order Dasyuromorphia; family Dasyuridae; genus Antechinus; species Antechinus flavipes. The sequence goes on along the minus strand of NC_067401.1, from coordinate 295,229,857 downwards.
ATGGTCTTTGGCAAAGTTGAAGTCCCTGGATATGCAATCAGTCTAGGTAGTAACCAACAATTAAGGACTAACTTCATTTGTTGAGAGAGGGACTCAATCCTCATATTTTGGGGAAATGCTAAGGGATTTCCTCACTCTTCCTTCCCCTCAGTGATCACTGCATTTTGATCAGCAGAAGGTATCCTATCAGTAGGAAGCAGTGACACAAATTCTCTATGCAGACATGGCTAGAGAGGGATAGTGACTCAATGCAGTAAGCAATTGTAAGAAATATCATACCTGGAACAAAAGAAGAACTATAAGGATTGCAATAATATAACATTACAATGATAACAACAATGACACTGACAACATAAGCTTTTATAGAACCCTCTATAGTAGTTTTTGTTTATTTTTCAGTCTTGTATGACTCTGTAACTTTTCTTTGAGGATTTCTTTGCAAAGATCCCAGAGTGGTTTTCTTATTTTACAGAATGAGAAAAAAAGAGGCAAACAGGGTTAGGTGACTTGTCCAGGGACCCACACTTATTAAGTATCTGAGCCTGGTACCCTATCCACTGTTCTATTTAACTGCTTTTAATAGTTTATAGAGTTGTAAGGAATTTCATGCCTGGAATCATAGAAAAGAATTATATGTGGAAATTAAGGAAGAACTAGCCCTGATAATTAAGAGAAACTATGAAGAAGATCAAACTGTAGGATCCCAGTTGAAAAAAATCATCCAACATTAATGATATATAGTGGGAAGTTATGTTAGGACTCCATGAGGAATGTACATGCAGGAATTGCACTATTAGAATCATGTTCTTATTTTTCATTACCATTGTATTCACTGACATTGTCAATGTTCCCTATTCATAAGTTTCCCTGTGTGTTTTTGTGAGAGTACATCTCAGGCTTATGGATAGAGAGAGAGACTATATTTTGTAGCTATAACTTTACTACACTTTCTCAGTAAATACTGTTGATTTTGACTATTTTTATCTACTGTTTAATAATGAAAAGAAAGCACACATTTGAAGATTCATAAGTTACAGTAGTAGGAATCTGTGTTCACAGGATATTATCCAAATTTGTGAATACTGCTCCTTGACTACCTGAAACATAATATGTAAATCTCACAAAAGCCTAGAAAGAATAATAGGCACAAAATATAAGAATTATTTTATTATTAAATGAAGGTGTTTTCCTTTGAGCAAGGGTTAGAGGCAGATAGGTAATAATATATACCTGCAAACATTTCAATTGTCATAATTTCCTTTGGAAAACATATTTTCCATGGATTATAGAGTAGTTTAGAAAATGCTTTATTGTCTTTAAGTATCAAAATATTTGACCAGTATTATTGTAAAGTAATAAGCTTCTATAGTATTACTTTTTGTGGTTTCATGGAACACTAAAACATCTTGGGTTTTGATGAGACTGATGTTTATCCTATTATCACACATAGAAGTACAGAATCTCAGAGGTTGTTTGGTCCAAACTATACTTAACCAACAATAAGAATAATGACAAAAATAATAATGATTGTATTAATTTCATAATCTAAAGTTGCAAAGAAATAGGCATCTATGATTTCACTGAATGCTTATAATTTGACTGAGATAGGTGCTATTATCTCATTCTATAGATAAGAAAACTGAGACTCAGTAAAGTTATTTTACTTGACTATGATCAAAAAGCTTGTAGTGACTGAAATAGGATTCAAAAATCACTTCTTCCTGATTTCAAGTTTAAAAAGAAAAACTAAGAAGGAATCATCTTGCCTTTACATAAAGACCTTCAGTTAGGAAAAACAAACAAACAAACAAAAACTATGACTTATACTTTTTGAAGCATTGCTTATTAGAATAATTTTCTTTATGTTAAGTCTAAATATACTTTTTACAACTTTGAACCACTGCTCTTATTTCTGTTTTCAGGGCAAAGCTAAATATGGCATTAAGTTATTTTTCAGGGAGAGATATTTGTAGCCATTTCTATCTGTTCTGATTCCTATCTTATACATGACAACATGACTTCCTCTTTCATCCTTCCTTTTTATATTTCTTCTCACTTTCCTTCTTTTGTCTTCTTTTGTTCTCTTCCCTGTCATACTTAATGACAGAAACAGTTGCACCTACCATACTGCTTATTGGTTGAAAGATATTTAGCGTATGATTGGAGGTGCCTTTCACCATAACTGAGAAAACCATATCTATGTAGACTTAAATTTTTTTGTTTTTGTTTTTATATAACCTATTATTCCTGATTTTTCTCTCTCCCCTTTTCAGTGAAAGTAAAACTTTTGAACAAAAGATAATGAACAAAATTCAGCAAAACTGACCAATACATTAATCAAGTCTAACATTCAGTATGCCACTGTTGCAAAGTTCTTCACCTCTGAAAAGAGCAGAGGAAGATACACAGTAATTTTTAGAAAATGACAATATATAATGTGGGAAATTTGAAAATGGTAAATTTCAGTACATAAAATTAATGAATAATCTACAGAATTTAGAGGACACTCAAAATACAAAAAACAACAAAAACAACACCAAAAACACAAAACCCAACAACAGAGAACCTATGTCAGTGAAGAAAAAAAAACATTCCATTTCCTAAGAAATCTCTCTAGAACTCTCATTTTCCTTTTTAGCAAATGAGGTAGGAAAGCATTTTTTTCCTCATTCAGTCTACTATAATAGACAATGATAACCATTTCATATGTCTAAGAGAAGATGTAAAGAAATTATAGTATTTTAAAGCACTCTTTATATGGATGTATACAGGTCCTTTAAAATTCCTTCAGAAAAGGTACTGGAATGTCTAGAAACACACACACACACACACACACACACACACACAAACACATACACACCCCACACACCACCACCACCACTACCACTACCATCATCACCACCATCACCTCATAATCACAGAATAATGTGTTTTGCCAAACTACTCTCTCCCATTTTTTATTTATGACCTGCAAGTATGCACATTTTAGAAGCATTGAATGGCTCATTTTTCCACACGAGTGAATGCTCTGTGTACCTTGTAAATGACCTGGAATGTTGCCAACCTCCTGAAATGAATGGAGCCCTGACATTCTACCGGGACAGCTTTAAGCATTGTGCTTATAGGATAGAAACCTATTGAGTTGTACAAAGAAAGAGTGAGCTGCCAGGTTCACTTCTGAAAAGCCCCCTATAAAAGAAAAACAATTCAGAAAAATTCCTTTAAAAGAACAATTAGAAAAAGGGCAGAGGGCTAAACATTGTTTCTCCATAAAATAAAACATTATTTTTCCTCATCATTTTTTAAGCTTTGTTAAGCATAATTTTTTTGTCTTAAGACTAAAACATTTATTAAAAATTGGGTTATAACTGGGAATATAAAAAAAGATTCAAATAAATGCTCTTTCTTATTACTGAATGTGATTGCATCAATATTCTACTTCATGCTGTCTGCTCAAGCAAGCATACACATCTGGCTCAGAAGGCATTAAAAGCAATGATTAAAAGACAACTTACTATCACCATCAGGAGAAGGCATGGAGCATCAGAGATAGAGTGTAGGTCAAATGCTTTGTAGCAAATTATAGGAAAACTTATTATAAAGACGTTTGTTCAATGAAAAACTAAAAGGAGTAGGAGGGTTGAGGTCCACGTAATTTGACTTAAATCAATTTCACAAATATTCGGTACATAAGTATTCTGTATAAGGAATACAGAAATGATTGCTGCTTTTGTTCCTCTTAGAATCAGTTTATTTTGCTTAAGAATGAAATTCCATAACTACATTGAAGATATAATTAAATGATTGTCTTGAATTGAAAAGAATTGATTTAATGGCAAAATATCTGTTATTTTTGACATCTTCAAATCATACATTTAGACTCTCTTAGTCGTGGTTTCTTCACCTGTTAAATGTTTAGGTTGAACTTGATGGACTCTAAGGCTCCTTCTTGTAAAGGACAGGAACTCTGTGTCATTGATTTAATCCTTCAACATGGTGTTAATTTAGTGGAATTGATAAGACAATGGTTATCTAGTTTAGCATGTGAGTACTCAGTATGATTGATTTAATCTTACAACAAGGTATTAATTCAGTAGAATTAAGATTATGATTCTCTAGTACTTAGTATAGTTCTACAGTAAGTTGACACCTACTACAATGATGTACTTATAACAGAGTATGTAAGAGCTAAGAGATGGGGAGGGGGGAGACAAACTTCAAGATAGAGATCATCCTGATGGCTGTCCTGCCTCTTGCCTCCTGCCTCCTGCCTCTTGTCTCCTGCACCTAAAGAAGACTTGACCAAGCTCTGGTGGGTCTCCTGCCTCCTGCATTCATCCACTGAAACCAAGACCCATTTTGGAGGGCCTCCACAAAGCTAGCCTGGCCCCAGGTGAAGGAGACAGACTGTGAAGGAGATAATAAAGCTTTGGACTTTATCCGTGACTAATCTTGTGGTTGTTATTATTCTGCTGAAATGAAAGCTGGTCCTGAAACCTTCAGAAAGCTAAACCAGAACCTTACACCTTCTGGTCTAAATTTATCATCCTATATGACACATAAAAAAAAGATAGATTTAAATTGTCTCACATTCATCTGTCACATACCATTCTTTTCTTTTAAAATAATTTTATGGATTTAGCTATTACTTGGGAATATGTGTGTGTGTGTATGTGTGTGTGTGTGTGTGTGCGCGCGCGCACATGAAATTTTGTATTTGACAAAGGGAAAAACTGAAACATGGGGTGAAGGAAGTTCACTTGGTGCAGTCTTTGAAAAAATAATAAAAGTTAATATTTAAATAGGTTTTTGGGGTTTGCAAAACACTTTCTGTGTTATCTCATTTAATACCTACCATAATCCTATAAGGTACATACTATAATTTCCATCATAATAAATTTGTAGATGAGATAACTAATGGTGGGTAATGGTGGGATAAAATGCTGGCCACTTAATATTTTATTCTAACAACCTTCCTCTAAATAAGAAGTATTATCTAGGGCATTTTTATGATTCTGAAGGACTGGATCCTGCTGAAGATATAGGACCTTAAGATGTAGTCATTATGGAAAGAAGTATGGCCTTGGATAATTCAGATGGCACCCTTTAAATTAAAGTATCCTTTAGCAAAATTATATTTGCCATGCTTTGTTAAAATGTTTTAGGATTAAATATTCTAATATTTTAAATATTTATAGTTGAAACAAAATTATTTCCCCAGCTTTTGCCTGAATGCGTGTGTGTGTGTGTGTGTGTGTGTGTGTGTGTGAGAGAGAGAGAGAGAGAGAGAGAGAGAGAGAGAGAGAGAGAGAGAAGTGTTACACAGACTTCTTACATATTTTAACATTTATAATAAGTTCCTTCAGAATCAGAATCTGGATCACTTATGATGGAAGCAGGACAGGACAGACAAATGGACCATAAGACAGTGGCAGTTAAAGTTAATAGAGTGGTTGATTTTCACAGACAATTGTGACCAGAAATAACTTTGTTTGCTCTTTGTAATAAAATGAAAGAAATGAGAGAAAGGTTTATATTATGTTTTAACTGTTGGAGTTTAAGACTTCCCTCGGAGAAGTAAAAAAAAGTCACATATTCATTCTTATGTTTGCTCTCTGTGCCTCATATGTGGATATATTGTGATAATTGACTGATGTTTTCAACTTCCATTTTGGAAATATAGCAAATCCTAAACAAAAGGTCAGATGAATTAACTAAATAAAAAAATGACAAAAATTTAGAGACTAGCAATGCTGTAAACATATCAAGGCAAGGCTAGTTCTATAAAGGAAAACAAATCTTCAAAGAGTTATATAGAATTAATACTCAAAATTCTGGTCTTCTCTTTTCCAGAATCATATGTCAAATTTAATCAAGCTTGGATCCCTTCTACTACCCAGCTTCCTAAAATTACCTTGATGTTTGAAGTCTGAAGTGCCAATTATTTTTCCTCATGCTTATTTTATTTTAAGACAGAAGAAATGCTTTGGAAATGTGCTAAGAATAAGTATAACTTCAAATATGACATAGACTATAGGATGTTCCTAAAATCTTTGTGCAGTTTTAGGCTCAAAAATTTTTAAGGCTTAAAACTGTTCTTAGTCTTTGGATTATGCAATATAGTTATGAATTTCTCAATCTGTTTTAACCTCCGCCTCAATAGATACTTCTTCAATACTTTTCTTGCTTTTGATGTTGATTTTTACCTTTATAAATATCCTTTCTTTCTCATTTGTGATATATATATATATATATGTATATATATACATATACATATATATATATATATAATAGGATTAGTTAAAAGGACAAAATATATTAATAATGAAGAGGAAAGTTCCCTTATTCGATCATTCTATTATATTTTAATATACTTTAGCATTGAGATAGAGAAATTAAATAATTTATTTTTCACTTTAATTAGTCAACAAGTATTTATTATGCATTAAATATGTCAGAAACTGTGTTGATTGTTAGAAATATTGGGAATGCAAATATGAGAAAGACAATCTCTGTCTTTAAGGAGCTTATGTTCTAAGGGAGGAAGACAACACATAAAAGGAAACTGAAAAGTAGGGAAGGAAGGAGAAGGTAACTTGTATCTAGCTAAGAGCATGGTAAAGATATGAGTTATCAGTGCAGCCTGAAGAGAGATAAAGATGTCTTTCATCTAGTTCTGCTCCTTATACTGGAGGTAGTGGTACAAGCCAATCAGTCAGAATTTGAAGTCCAGGAAGGGGAATAAAAAGGAATGAGAGCTTCTCACTATTTAAGTAGTTCATGGATGAAGTTAACTTCTAGGGTAAAGCAGTTTCTCTGGTATCTGGAGAAGTTCTATAGAAATTAGTAGTATAGTCTCTCGATTCCTTTGTGGATATTTACATTTCTAAAAAAAATGTGATAAAATACTTATTTTTAAAAACCATAAAGGTCTAAATTTCCCTTTTTGTGTATATGTATAGAGAATAAAAAATGAAAACAAGCACTTACAGCATGTTAAGAGTTAATTTTCAATTACCCATACAACTTGGTGAAAAAACTACTTTTTCATTTTCATTTTTAGCTGTGGGAAAAAAAAAAAACAAAAAAACAAAACCGAACCCTTTCTCATTTGTTCCAAAATACACCAGACTATTGAAGTACAGCATTCCATACCTGTGTATGATAAATAATGAGGTTATTTAATGATAACGTCCTTAGATAATGACATCTCTAGAGGAAATCTTTTTTAAGACTTGCGTTGTTTGCATTAGTTTTATTTGTACAAAGGCTTTTTAATTTGATGTAATCGAAATTTTCTATTTTGTGATCAGTAATGGTCTCTAGTTCATCTTTGGTCACAAATTTCTTTCTCCTCCACAAGTCTGAGAGATAAACTATTCTATGTTCCTCTAATTTATTTATAATCTCGTTCTTTATGCCTAGGTCATAGACCCATTTTGATCTTATCTTGGTATATGGTGTTAAGTGTGGGTCCATGCCTAATTTCTGCCATACTAATTTCCAATTATCCCAGCAGTTTTTATCAAATAATGAATTCTTTTCCCAGAAGTTAGGGGCTTTGGGTTTGTCAAACACTAGATTGCTATAATTGACTATTCTGTCTTGTGAACCTAGCCTTTTCCACTGATCCACTAATCTATTTCTTAGCCAATACCAAATGGTTTTGGTGACTGCTGCTTTATAATATAATTTTAGATCAGGTACAGCTAGGCCACCTTCATTTGATTTTTTTTTCATTAATTCCCTTGAGATTCTCGACTTTTTATTGTTCCATATGAATTTTGTTGTTATTTTTTCTAGATCAATAAAATATTTTCTTGGAAGTCTGATTGGTATAGCACTAAATAAATAGATTAGTTTAGGGAGTATTGTCATCTTTATTATGTTCGCTCAGCCGATCCAAGAGCACTTAATATTTTTCCAATTATTTAAGTCTGACTTTATTTGGAATTATGCCCAAAAAATTATCAAATTGTGCATACCCTTTGATCCAGCAGTGTTTCTATTGGGCTTATATCCCAAAGAAATACTAAAGAAGGGAAAGGGACCTGTATGTGCCAAAATGTTTGTAGCAGCCCTGTTTGTAGTGGCTAGAAACTGGAAAATGAATGGATGCCCATCAATTGGAGAATGGCTGGGTAAATTGTGGTATATGAATGTTATGGAATATTATTGTTCTGTAAGAAATGACCAGCAGGATGAATACAGAGAGGACTGGCGAGACTTACATGAACTGATGCTAAGTGAAATGAGCAGAACCAGGAGATCATTATACACTTCGACAACGATATTATATGAGGACATATTTTGATGGAAGTGGATTTCTTTGACAAAGAGACCTAACTAAGTTTCAATTGATAAATGACGGACAAAAGCAGCTACACCCAAAGAAAGAACACTGGGAAACGAATGTGAACTATCTGCATTTTTGTTTTTCTTCCCGGGTTATTTATACCTTCTGAATCCAATTCTCCCTATGCAACAAGAGAACTGTTCGGTTCTGCAAACATATATTGTATCTAGGATATACTGCAACATATCCAACATATAAAGGACTGCTTGCCATCTAGGGGAGGGGGTGGAGGGAGGGAGGGGAAAAAAATTGGAATGGAAACGAGTGTCAATATAAAGTAATTATTAAATAAAAATTAAAAAAAAAGACTTGCGTTGTTGTTGTTGTTGTTGTTGTTTTTTGATGTGATGATGACCAATAGGAATGGGAGGTTGAGCACTGAGAATATAAGTTGAAAAGGAGGTGACTTGAGGCCAGCCTCTCTCTTTAGAACACTGGAAATTCCCAGAGTCATGAGGAAGATGGGTATGGGGACAGCACTTAGCTCAGATATCAAGCAGATAGATTGTGATTGATCTTTGTGGCTTCTTATTCTGTAGGTAAATTCTTTGTAATATGTCCATATTTATGGTTCCATTTCCTCCAAGTTTTAATTGGAGAGCAAGTTAGCATCCTTTCTTCTTCCTCTTTCCCCTGCCCTCCCCCCCCAATCTTATTGTTTTGAGAGTTGAGCGAAGAATAAATACCACTGCTTGCAAAATGACTTCAGTCAAATGCAGCAGAGCTTTACATCTGTGGAAAATTTAATCAAAGGATATGGGAAAATTAAAAATACTCAAGAGATAGACAAACAATAAAAAAAATCAATAATCTCCCTCCTCCCACACCTTGGAAAAAATCTGCAAGATAGACTAGTGTGATTCTAGGCACCATTAGTATATGGAATAGACTAAGTCAAGGACAGGCAATGTCATTAAGAAAGTACAGGCAGAACATGATTAGGAAGATAGAAAAAAAAATCCACTTATTTGTAACATGGGGATGGCGGGGCATAGGTTGATTTTTCACATATTTCATCTAGCTTAAAAAAAACTATTGTCTCAGTCTTAAAGTGTTAGCAATAAAAATATAATTGGATTATTTAAAAACGTTAGACTTTTATTCATTGAGCAAGTATTGATAGAATACCAAAAATGCAGTATTTCCCTAAAAACATTAAGAAACCATTTACCTTTTCTAGCCATTCTGATGAGAAGAAAGGACCAGAACAAGAAGTATTATTCCCTTGAGGTGTCTGTTAATATAGGTTTTGAGTGTCAGTGATGGCAATGGCCAAGATTGAAAATCATTTACAACACAGTGCTGGCAGTTGTGCAATTTTGTGCAAAACACATAAATCGTACCCTAGTAAAAATGGACTTAATCACTCTAGAGATGAAAAAGGCTACCATATAGATGGCTATGGTGTTGATATTTTCAGACTCAGTGTTAGAGGTCATAGACCAAATTCCCATTGTATATTACTTTAACCATTAGTCATCCATATGGTGGAGAAACACCATGTAATGGGGACCTCTTAATTGATTCCAAGAGCAGCAGGAATCAGATTGAAAGAAGATACTCCATTTCATCCATTGAGCTCTCTTCCCATCCAAGCTGGACCCCAAAATATCAGTTTCTAATATCTATTCTGAAGTGATCATATCAATTATTATTTCTCCATTGCCACAATTGGTTCTGCTTAATTGTATCAGTTTATGCTGTGTCTACAAAAAATAAGGTCACTACATAGGATGTAAGGAAAAGTAAAATCAGTGAAAAGTCCTTTTAATAAAATGGGAGGAAAACCCTATTAACTCCTTTTGACTGAATGGACAATAACCAAGTGTCACATCTGGCCTATTATTCAGTCATCTCCTAGTCAGGGTTCTTAAGTGATTCCACAATGCCTTGAAATGCATGCAGAGAGGATTCCTTTTCAGTTTGTTGTGGTCTCTCATCTTGAACTGACATTACACAGAGCTCGTCACTGTCACTGTCGCAGCAGGAGCTGCTGATTTTGGGTGAAACCTCTTTTATATGTATGTCAGATTCTCTAACCAGCTCGACATGTTCAGAATTCAGACTTGCTTATATTAAAGGAAGTAAATTTTTTCGACTGCCAGGAAGAATATGATTTTCGCAAGATTTGCCATAAAACTCTATCTTGGGTTTTAAAATCAATGGCCTTCAGAGGCAGAGCAACATTAGAAGTTGCTTTTATAAACAAAAATAAAACAAGACAAAACAAAACAAAAAAATCTGCTATGGCATGTGGTCTTCAGTAGCATAGATCTCTGCTTTAATTGTTGCCTTCACCTTTAGTATAAGTACTTTCATTCATTAACTCATTCCACAATCACTCATTAAAAGTGTATATTATATGTAAAGCTCTGTACTTTTCTCACTTTCCTTACTTACATCTTTTGAAATTGTCTATTGATACTTTATTTTTCATGTGACTTTCATTTCCCAATATTTTACTCTCTTTCTAAGTGCCCTCCACTGTCACAAAGACTAAACAAGAGAAAAAGGAAGACAATTTTAGCAAAAGTAACTGATTGACCAAATCTAACATAGAGTAAAATTTTCTCTATTGATAATTCTCCAATTCTGCAAATAAATGAGAGAAGTACATTCTAATCTTTCTTTACTGGGGCCAATGATCATTACCATTTCACAACATTGTTTTAATTGACCATTCTGTCCTTTCAGTTTACAAAAGTATAGCTATTGTCTATATCATTTTCCTGATTCTGATTATATCACTTTGCATCAATTCATTTATTTTCACATGCCTCTCTATATCATATTCATTATTTCTTACAGGACAGTACCATTCCACTATATACTTATGCCATAGTTTAGCTATTCCCACATGGGATGAACATCTGCATTTTGTGTGTGTGTGTGTGTGTGTGTGTGTGTGTGTGTGTGTGTGTGTGTATTTAATAAGGAATTTCTCTTTTTCTCCTTGATCTTCTTGGGTATTCATGCCTAGCAGTAGGGTTTATGGGCCAAAGGTGATAAGTATTTCGGTCACTTTCCTAATCTAGAATTATTTTTGCCCTTTTTGTCACTTAATTACTCCATGTGAAAAGGATCTTATAAGGATAGCAATTGCATAATTCTACATTGTTTTCCAGAACAGAATCAATCAATGCATAGGTCAGCAAACAATGTATTAGTACACTAGTATTGATACAACTGTTCCAGCACCATCTATTCATATCTTTTGGCATCTACCTCCACACTTTGCATCATGTTAAAATTATAGAATATTAAAACTGAAAGGATTGTTAAAGACCAAATACTTCTGTTACTTTATTTTATATGTGAAAAGTATTGAAGTGATTTTCTCAAGATCAAAAAGCAGCTCAGTGTCAGAACTGAGACAATGTTAGCTGGTCAGAAGGAAATTACAGAAGACCCTGCTGGCCCTGGTGCTTCATTCAGTTTGCATGCCAAACATATTTCTAAGTTGTAGTTTCAGGGTGAGGAGGAGCACTGGTACACCAATGCTTGTAGTTTCAGAAAAGCAGTGACTCTAGTCATAGTTTCAGGGCAGAGAAGAATGCTTGTGATCACTCATGAGGGAGCAGAGGTCTTAGCCTCAAATAAAAGGAAGAAAGAAAGAAATACCAATGTTTGTGACTTCAGGTGATTAGGAAACAGTCACAAGTATAGGTTCATAACAAACCAAAGCACTTGTGGCCACAGTGGCACTTGATCAGTTTCAACATAAAGATTTCCTATAATTGCTCACAGAACAGAATACAGTGTAGGGGAACAGTGAGCACATCTCTCCTTAAATCATTCTATGTTGGAAGAAACAAAAACATACTGACCCTCATAACTCTCTCAGAAAACAACAACATGAAAAAACTGAAACTTGGGTTAGTGCTCCTCTACCTCCAGAGTGAAGTCCACTTAAGGAAAAAAAAAAAAACAAAAACTGGGAAAATGAGCAAATAACTACAACAAAAAGAAAAGGGCCATAGAAAGTTATTATGGTGACAGGGTAGATAAAAACACAAACAAGGAAAAAAAAAACAATAAAATCAAAACAGTTCATTGTGATGTTCCAAAATAAAAAAATAAAAGAAAAAAGAAAGTTATTTGGTAATAGGCCTCACAAGAATTTTGAAAGAGCTCAAAAAATAATTTAAAAATTAAATGAGAATAGTGGATGAAAAATTGAGGGAAAACAAGAATTATGTAAGAACATTACAAAAAGAGAAACAATAGCTTAGTAAAGGAAGCACAAAATATTTTTTGAAGAAAATAATACTTTGCAAAACAGAATTGATCACATAATACAAAAAGGAACAAAAATTTTTAAAGATAAACAATATTGGCAAAATGGGGGAGGGGAAGAGATTAAAAATTCACTGAAGAAAAGAACACTTTAAAATAATTCTGTAAAATTAGAATTGAGCAACTAGAAACTAATGATTACATCATCAAGAAACAACAAAAACAAAATCAAAAAAATGAAAAGATAAAAGAAAATGTGAAATAGCTCATTGAAAAAACAAGTGACCTGGAAAATAGGTTGAGGAGAGATAATTAAGAATAAATGGACTATCAGAAGGCCATAATAAAAATGCCTACATACTATATTGCAAGAAATTATTAAACAAACAAAATTACCATAATATTATAGAACCAGAGGATAAAATATAAATTGAAACAAATTCACCCATCACTTTCTGAAAGAGATCACATAATGAAAACTCCCAGGAATATTATAGCCAAAGTCTGAGCTCCCTTAAGGAGAAAATACTGTAAACAGCCAAAAAGGAAACAATTCAAATAATGTGGAATCACAGTCAGGATCACACAAGATTTAGCAGTTCATATATAAAAGTATCAGAGATCTTAGAGTGTGATATTATAGAGTACAAAGGAGCTAGGATTATCACAAAAATAACTTATTCAACAACAAAACTGAGTATAATTCTTTAGAAAAGTGAGCATTAAATGCAATATAAGACATTCAAGCATTCCTAATAAAAAAGTCCAGAGCTGAATAGAAAATTTGACTCTTTAATACAGGACTTAAGAGAAATACAAAAAGGCCAACATCATAGAGAAATCATAAAGAATTCAATAAGATTAAACTTTTTATATTCCTATGTAGGAAGATGATATTTATAACTTTTTTTTATAACTTGAGTAGTTAGGAGGCCATATAGGCAGATATATGATTATGAGCTAACTATAATAGCATGATTTAAAAAAAATAAAATTAAAGAGCAACAAATAGGGATGCACTGGGAGAAGGGTAGAGGTATGTGTAGAATGATATACCTCATCTCACATAAAAGAGGCTGTGCAAAAAAGAGTTTTTAAAGTGGAGAGGGTTGTAGAGGAGATGGTGGACAATGCTTGACCCTTACTCTCCTTTGAAGTGCTTTAAAGAAGGAATAAGTGTACATTTAATTACATATCTATATATCTATATATCTATATCTATATCTATATCTATCTATCTATCTATCTATCTATCTATCTATCTATCTATCTATCTCTATTTATCTGTATCTCACCCTACAGGGAAGTAGGAAGGAAGGAAGAAAAAACAGAAAGGAGATGCTGACAGAAGAGATGACAGATTGGTAGAAATAATGGTCAGAAGCAAAACAGAGATTTGAGAAAGATCAAGGTGAAAGACCATAAATAGGGGAAAATAGGATGGAGTGAAATAAAATTAGTAATCATAATTGTGAGTGTAAAGGAGATGAATTCTTTCATAAAACAAAAGTGGATAGCAGACTGGAATTAAAATCAGAATTTGATAATATGCTGTTTACAAGAAACATATTTGAAGCAGAAACATACAGAGAGAGTAAATGTAAGAAGTGGGCCAGACTCTATTATGTTTCACCTGAATAATTATTCAGGCAAAAAATAAAAATAAAAAAAAAGGATAGCAATCATTATTTTATTTTGTTTATTTTTTTTAGGAAATAGGTTCCCTGGGTTTTTACTTTTTAGTAATAACTTTTTATTTTCAAAATACATATAAAGATAATTTTCAACTTCACCCTTAGCAACACTTTGTTCCCTACTGATACTATTTCCTCCTGTAATTCATTTTTCTCCTTCCCTTCTTCCCACCCTCTCTCCTAGACAGCAAGTAATTAATATATGTTAGATATGCACAATTTTTCAAGACATATTTCCACATTTGTCATGCTGCACAAGAAAAATCAGATCAAAAAGAAAAAAAAAGTGAGGGGGGAAAAAGCAAGCAAACCACAACAAAAAATGAAATACTATGTTGTGATCCATTTTCTGTCTCTATAGTTCTCTTTCTGGATGCAAATGGTTCTCTGCATAATAAGTTTAAATATTGGAAATAGCCTGAATTACTTCATTGTTGAAAAGAGCCATATTCATTACACTTAATCATCATATAAACTTGTTATTTCTGTGTACAGTTTTCTCTTGGTTGTGCTCACTTCATTTAGCATTTAGCAGGCCTTTCAGCAATCATTATTTTAGAAAAAGCAAAAGTAAAAATACATCTGATTAAACAGATAAGCAAGGAAATTACGTTTTCCTATTAGGCATTAGACAGACACTGAAGTAATAAAATATTAAACATTTCTGTCTCTCTCTCTCTCTCTCTCTCTCTGTCTTTCTTTGTCTCAGTGTCTTGTCTCTTGTGTCTCTTTGTGTCTATGTCTGTGTCTCTCTGAATGTCTCTCTGTCTCCCTCTCTCCTTCCCTTCTTCCTTCTTTCTCTCCCTCACCAATAGGGTATCAGCTACATTCCTTTTTTTTTTTTTTTTTGTCATGCAGTTGGGGATAGGCTCTTGCCCAGGATCACACAACTTATAAGTGTTAAAGGTCTGAGGCTATATTTTACCTCTGGTCCTCCTGACTTCTGCATTAATGTTCTATTCACTGTGTCACCTAGCTGCCTCCAGCAAAATCTTGAGGAAGAAGTTAAATGAATTACAGGAGGAAATAGTATCAGTAGGGAACTTCATCCTTTACCTCTGATAAGTAGATAAATATAACCAAAAATAAAAAAAAGGAAATAGTTAAGAATATGTATGCAATTTTAGAAAAGTTTCTTATGACAGACTTCTGGAGAAAATTGGATGGGGATAGAAAGAAATATGCCTTTTTCTCTCCTACACAAAAATTCAAAATATATTAGGGCATAAAACCTCATAACCAAATATAGAAAAGTGGAAATGTTAAATATATCATTTTCAGTTCATAATGAAATAACATTACATTTAATAAAGGGCCATAAAAACCCAGAGTACATGTTAGTTGTAAACTAAATAATCTAAAGAAAGAATGGATAAAAGAACAAATAATAGAAATGATAAATAACTTCACCAAAGATAATAACAATGCTGAGACAACAAGCCATAACTTATAAGATATAGCTAAAACAGCAATTAGGTGAAAATTGACATCTACAAAATAGAAAATAAGCAAATCAATGAGTTGTATATGCAACTAAAAAATTACCAAACTAAAAAAAACCAAATTGATAATCCAAAAAATAAAAGGAGAGATTAATAAAATTTTTAAAAAATCATTAAACTAATAAATTAATATAGGAACTAGTTTTTAAATAAAAACAAAAACAGACAATTCATTGATTAATTTGATTTAAAAAAGTAGAAAACTAAAATATCACTATTGAAAATGAAAAAGGTGACTATATCATTAATTAAGAGGAAATTAAAGCAATAATTAGGAGCTATGTTGCTTAATTATGTGCTAGTAAAACTGACAATATGAAGTAAAATAGATGAATGTTTACAAAAATATGAAATTGCCCAGATTAACAGAATAGGAAATACAATACTTAAATAATCCAAACTTGGAAAAGGAGATGGAAAGAATCATAAATATTTTCTCTAAGATAAAATCCCTATGATTAGATGAATTCACAAGTGAATTCAACCAAACATTGAAAAATAGGGGAAAAAAGAGTTCTGCTAAATTTATTTTGTATCACAAATGACTTGCTTAACCCTAAAACAGGAAGAACAAAAACAGAGAAAGCTATAGACTGATTTCTGTAGTGAATACAGTGAATATTGATACAAAAATTGTAACAAAATGCTAGAAAGGATATCAGAAAGATCATACATTATGATCATGTGGGATATATACTAGGAGTGCAGGACTGGGTTTAATATCAGGAAAAATATCAACATAATTGGCCATATGTCATATGATTATCTCAATAAATGTAGAAAAAGCTTTTCACAAAATAAATGCTTATTCCTATAAAACACAAGAAATCACAGGCATAAATGTTCCTTAAGATGATAAATAGCATCTGTCTAGAACTATCAGAAAATATTATCTATCATGGGGAATATAAATGTTTCCAGTGAGATCAGGGATGAGACAACAATACTCATTATAACCAATGTTAATCCATATCATACTAGAAAAGCTAGCAATAGCAGTAAGAGAAAAAGATAAATTGAAGGAATTAGAAGATGTAATGAGGAAACAAAGCCATCATTTTTTGCAGATTATATAATGGTCCACTTATAGAATCTTAGAAAATCAACTAAAAAACTAGTTGGCATAATCAACAACTTCAGAAAAAATGCAGGATATAAAATAAACCCACATAAATTATCAGTATTTCTATATATGACCAACAAAGTCCTGGAGAAAGACATTTTAAAAATTCCACTTAGAATAATTGTAGACAATATAAAATACTTGGGAGTCTACCTCCTAAGACATTATATGAACACATTAAAAATATTTTTCATACAAATAAATGGAGATCTAAAAAGTAGGAAAAATACTAATAACTACTAGGTGGGTTGAAGCAAGATGATATACATGAGAATTCTATCTAGAGTAATTTATTTATTCAAAGTCATGCCAATCAAATGCCCCAAAATTATTTTATCAAACTAAAAAACAAAAACAAAACACTAAACTACAAAATGTAAATTCATCTGGAAGAATGAAAGATCTAGAATATCAAGGGAATCAAAGAAAAAATATGAAGGAAATTGGCCTGCCCTTGCTTAATGTCAAACTGTATTAACCCCCCCCCCCCCAATAAACCAATAATCATCAAAACAATCTTATATTGACTAGGAAATAGAGTAGTGTATCACTTAAATAGATTAGGTTGACAATATGTAATGATAAATAACTAATAATTTAGTATTTGATAAACCCCCAAATCCCAGATTTTGGGACAAGAACTCACTATTTGACTAAAATTGCCAGGAAAAGTAGAAAGTAGTTTGGCAGAAACTAATATGTCAAAATAATATCAAAATGTGTATATCATTTAGATATAAAAGATGACATTATAAATAAACTAGAGGAACATGGAAAAAACATACTATTAGATCTATGTATAAGAGAAGAGTTCATGATCAAACAAGAAAAGATATTATAGAAAGCAAAATAGATTATTTTTATTAAATTAAATTAAGAAGTTTTTATACCAGTAAAACAAATGAAACTGAAATTAGAAGGAAAGTAGGGACTGGAAAAAAATAAGGCAAATTTCTTTGATAAAGACCTCATTTCATTTTGCTTTTTGTTCTGTGTTTTCTTTCAAAACATGGCTAACATGGACTACTCATGTATAATCTATATTAAATTTCTTGCCTTCTCAAAAAGGGTTTGTGAAGAGATGAAGAGAATTGAAACAAAATTTTTAAAAGTGTCAAAAATTATTTTAACATGTACTTGGAAAAAATAAACATATACAAATTTAATAACACTAATTTAAATTTGCATTTTTAACATTTGTTCCACAACTTTCATAATCTAGATAATAAAAACAATAAATCAAATACTGAGTTGTAGCATTTGCTAATTTCTAAAGTATAAATCCTCATACTGAAAATTTAACAATCAACTCTTGCTAATATTAGAGTTAGCTCTGGCACTTTCCTGTAGTTAAGTATATATCTATCTATATCTATATCTATATCTATATCTATATCTATATCTATATCTATATCTACATCTATATATGTAAATATAAACATACCCATGTATGCTTTAATGAATCTTAGTTTTCCAATCTCAAAGACTTTAAATGTGTAAAGAATCTGTTTTTGAATCATCTAGTTCAATTACCTCTTTTTACAGATAAGAAAGCTAGAACACAGATTAGACAGGTTTTACCTAATTAGGTAGAGACAGATTTACCAAAATGTATACATGTATGTGTTTTTTCCTGGTACATAGAAGTAGGATCTTGATTATGTTGAGGTGTGGACAGATAAGAAAAGAATGATTTGAAACTGCAAACCATAACAAAAGTCATGTCAATATCATAGTTTGGGTTTTTTTAAATTAAATTATTTTTTACATGTTATTCACCAAGAAAAACATACTTAATATAAGGAGGAATAGATTTATTTTTATTTATTAAGCATAATTTGTATTTTAAATGATCTATTTGATTTTTTAAGATAGTAAAAGAAAAAAAAGGGTTGTTTATAATTTTCTTACCTTTTACTTAGCATCAATTCAACAGTATCCATGTAATATATGTATTATCTCCCTAAGATGTAATTATTTTCTATTTTTAATGTTTTTTTTAAAACATCTCTAGATAAGGACCTTTTTTAGAAGGGCTGGGAAGGATTGGTGGATAGTATAGGAAATTCTCAGTATAGAACAATCCCCTTCTAATGCAAACTTGTAACTCATTTGTCTTAGGTAGTTAGTGGCAAATTGAAATGATTTATTTTTGGCCATACAATTAGATGTATCAGTACTTTAAACCATTTTTCTGACTTTAAGATTCATCTGCTAACCCATATCAAATTATCAGTAGACATGTTAAAATTTTAACATATTGGAGATGGTCATTGACATCTCAGAAATAAGATTGTAGCCAATCTCTCAAATTATTGTTATTATTATCATGTTATTATTATTATTATTATCATTATTGTGAAAAGTATATGTATTTTCCTTCAAAATTTGCAAAGCACTTTATGTATGTTATCCCATTTTATTTCACAAGAATCCTGGGAAGTAGATGCTATTAATATCTATATTTTAGAAATTAGGAAATTGAGGCATGTAGAAAAGTTAAGTGACTCACCTAAGGTTACATAGGTATTGAGCATCCAAGACTGTATTTGACTCCATTTCTTTGATTCTAAATCAATCTCTGTACCTACTGCATCATTCAGCTAAAGAAATCCTATCATATTCTTTTGACATAGAATAGAAATTTCTTCAGCAGTCTGCTATTCTTTAAACGAATGACAAAAACTAAACTTTTTGTATTTTATTCTTCAGAGGTAAAGAGACTTTAGTAAGATTATCAATGAATTAGATTTAATTAGAATATTTGCAGTGATAAAGAATACCAAAGCTCCTCAGCTGCTGAATGCTAACAATTTGTAAAACATTTTTTTTTTATTCAGCTTATACGTGGGAGGCTTACAAAGTAGACTGCTTCAGAGAAATAAGGCATAACTCACTTCTATACCATAGCCATATAAAAATTATTAGAGAATTAGACACAGATCTTGTGATAGAATAAAATGGACAACCACAAAGCTTTTATATAACAAAATATTAAATGCTGCTCTGCAAAGGCTTCTTCTCCCATTTAGGGTTTGTGTCAAGAACACCATGTACATTATTTTTTAAATTCAGTTCACAATTTATGAATCTTAGTGTATAAATGGACATTCCCTTTGGGAAGTGAAGGAGAAGTTGATATTAAGCACAATTCTAGTTTAACAAGAGGAAGCCAAATGCAGGTTATTGAGTCTCATATCCCCATGTTTCTTTTAGGTAATACACTGAAATGTACAATAATAGTATCATTGGGAATATTTATGAAGGAGAAGAAGGTTAAAGTTGGCAAGGTGATGACTGAGCTGTCCTTATGTGGTATGGGAGCCTGACCGCAGCTTAGCCCACCTATCCATTTTCACTGCTTTCATGATGGAGACTGATCGTGTGACTGTATCGATTGGGCAACAATTCATGTTGATTATGAAAATGGCTGAAAGCAATAGATTAGCTGTGCTCTTCTGTATGTACTGTTCTTTCATATGGGAAGGCCTGGCTGAAATGCCCTGACTCCACTGTTCAGAAAGGATTAATGATACACTAAGCTTTTAAGGTTCTTTAAAAAAAAAATTAAAGTTCAAGCAGAATTCTGATTAATGCTTAAAAGATTGGACCAGACTACTCAGAGACTCAAAGACTATTAGACAACAAACAAAAATTCTTGCAAGTTCAGAAGGCCATTTTAACCTCATTAATCTATTATGCAAATCAATATATACAGAAGAAAAACAATTTTTCCATTTCCTAGGATATGTCAATGCTATATTGGTTGGATATAGCAGGTTTTATCAAACAGATATTTTTATCTTTGATCTATTTAAATCAATCAATCCACAGATTTATTAAGGACCTAACTCCTTGGGATGGACTGAAAATAAGTGAAACAATCTTTCTTTGCAAGGAGTTTACATTTAGATGAAGAAACACATAATCAATCAGACTTCTGGCCCATTAAAATCCAAATTATGCTTAATTAATAAAAGCAAGAATATTCCTCCTTATATTAAATATGTTTTTCTTAATGAATATCTGACATAAAAATTTGACTTTATTAAACAATTAAAGTAAATACTAATTAGAGAATTTCTAGAATTTAGAATATGATTTGATGTAACAAAATCATAATTGTACTTCACTTTTTCAGAAGCATTTCTAATTCTTGATGTCCATATACAAATTCTATTATCATAAAATCCTTCTACATATGCATGTGTATTATTTGTAAAGTCGCATTGTAAAGTCGTATTATCTCCCTTTTTAAAATTTTTTTTTTTTTTTTTACAGATGAGAAAACTGAGTTCTCAAATATGTTTAGTGATTTGACTGAGGTCACACAGCTCCTAAATAACTGAATCAGAACTTGGGCTTGAATCTTCTTACTTCAAATCAACTACTTTTTTTTTTATTATATCACACTGTACCCCTTAAAAAGTAAAGAGATAGTACTCACAAGTAGGGTTCCAATAAGATGTAATCAAACTTATAAATATACAATTTTCAAATTTGCTTGAGAAAAGAAAAGAAAATTTGAATTTAAGCTGGTTAATTGAAAATTAAAACAAAGTCTGAATAGCTAAATTCTTTGAAATAATTTTCTATTTGCAGAAAAAGATGATCAGGTACCAGTATTCACTCATTTATCCATTCATTCATCCAACTTTCATTAAGAATCTATTATATACAGAGTAAACAGTAAAGGCATTAAACAAGACAAGATGTGTTTTATATTCATTAAGAATATTTGCCTATGTACCCCTCCCCCCAAAAAAATGCTGAGGAAGATTCACAAATCAAGAATTTCCTATTGATAATAACGTTCTCCAAAATGCCTCTATTTCCATATTCTTGGACAAGGTGTGGCAAATGTCCTGGGCCATTTCTGTTGGATTCTGCAAGGAGTCTCTGCACACTGGAAAGGTTGATTTTTGTTTCTGAAGGCAAATGCAATATAGTAAATTATATTTTCCCTTATTAACTTATTTCAGCATTTTATTAGTTAAAAGGTGCTACTTCCATTTATTTTGGTGAATGTATAAAGCATTCTTTGACATGGATTTTGTTCTTTTGGTAAAGGACTATTATTCAATATTTATTAGCTTTATTAAAAACAAAACAAATAAGCAAAAAAAAAATAGAAATGTGAATACCATGTCGTCCCCCTGCAAGTGGCAGGTATTAGTTTTTGAAAACTAATTTATACACAATTTTTCACTATGTTGAAGATACATAAACATTTGATCCTATTTATGCTAGATATAACATTGCAACAAATGAATGAGGATTAGCAGGTTATATTTTCCCCTTGAGTGGTAGTCCTCTTCTTCAATGACATGGGTATCCCTCCATCTCTGTTTTCGAACCTGTACACATCCCTCCCCTTTCTCTATCTCTGTCACTCTGTCTCTGTCTTTCAATATAATATTCAGGTAATCAGATATAAGTTCTCTTTTTTAATTGATATTTCTTGGCAGCAGACTTTGCGGCCCCATGTAGAGTTGATGGGATTTGTCTGTCACTGCCCTCATATGTATTAGGTTGCAAGCAGCCATGCAATAATTCCCAAATGAAACAAAATATGCTAATTTGTTTTGCCCCATCCCCATGCCTTTTTTCCTTCAACTACTTCACTTTTATTGAAAATATATAATGAAGCAATGCTTGAAAAGAGCATTTATTTATTTTTGTTCAGGAATTCCTCAGACTCACTTATGAATCAAATTAATTTCTGGGTTGCTTTAGCAGTTCTGTCAAAATAGAGATTTGTAGCTCATGGATGACTTGCAGCAAAGTTTCTTCTGCTGAATAGTGCAAATAAGGGAGGGAAGCATTATACCACATTGATTTTATTGCTTTTCCCATTCATTTTAGTATACAGATTATTGAATTATATTCTCTGGGTAAATTCACATTTAGGGGTTTAGTCTAAAGCACAAAGATGACAATTAAAAAGCTTTAAATATTTTAGTAAAGTTAAATTTCCTGAATGTGTTCTGAATATGCTTTATGATACTTAAGAAACTCAACATCAATCAGGTAATCATGACTTGGGGTATTGTTTTCTCAGCTGACCAAACATTTTTTCTGCTGACTGGGGAAATTGGGCATACTGTGATCTCTTGGTGGCAAAGCACTATCAATTCTAAGAATTCGAGACCATTAAGACAGATGAATAAGACAGGGATCCAGCAGTAAAGGAAGTGGAATCATGACTTGGAAAGGCCTGTAAGCTTTAGAATTAGTTAATAATTTACCCAAGGTCCCTCAGCTTGTAAGTAATAGAACCAAGGGTTTTGAAACTAGGTACTATGATTTCTTTTTCAATTCTTCTAAAATTATTTTTCCAATGAACTCTACATCTCATCAACCTGAAAGACAAGCTGCCAGTAGGAAATGTTTCCCACAATATTTTTTATTATAGCTTTTTATTTACAAAACATATGCAGGGGTAATTTTTCAACATTGATCCTTGCCAAATCTTCTGTTTCAACTTTTCCCTTCCTTTCCCCCACCCCATCCCCTAGATGGCATGTAGTCTAATACATGTCAAAAATGTTAAAGTATATGTAAAATTCAATATATGTATACATATTTATACAGTTATCTTGCTGCAGAAGAAAAAATGGATGTAGAAAGAATGAAACAAAAAAACCTGAGAAGGAAAACAAAAACACAAACAAACAATAACAGAAAGAATGGAAATGCTATGTTTTGGGTCACACTCAATTCTCACAGTTCTCTCTCAGAGTGCAGCTGATTCTCTTCACTATTGAACAACTGGAACTGGTTTGAATCATCTCATTGTTGAAGAAAGCCAAATTCATCAGAGTTGATCATCCTATAATCTTCTTGTTGCCATGTATAATTAACTGCTGATTCTGCTCATTTCACTTAGCATCAATTCATGTAAGTCTCACTAAGCCTCTCTGAAATCATCCTGTTGGTCATTTCATACAGTACAATAGTATTTCATAATATTCATATACCATAATTTATTCAATCATTCTCCAATTGATGGGCATCTATTTAGTTTCCAGTTTCTTGTTACTCCAATAAGGGCTGCCACAAACATTTTTGCACATACAGGTCCCTATCCCTTCTTTAATATCTCTTTGGGGTGTAAGCCCAGTAATAACACTGCTGAATCAAAGGATAAGCACAGTTTGATAACTTTTTGAGCATAGTTCCAAATTGCTTTCCCTGCTGGATGTATTCACAATTCTACCAACAATGTATCAGGGTCCCAACTTTCCCACATCCCCTCCAAAATTCAGCATTTTCCTGTCATTCCTGTCATCCTAGCCAATCTGAGAGGTGTGTAGTAGTATCTCAGAGTTGTCTTAATTTGCATTTCTCTAATTCTCTGATTCATAATGACTTGGAGCCTCTTTTCATATGGCTAGAAATAGTTTCAATTTCTTCATCTGAAAATGGTCTTTTCATATCCTTTGACAATTTATCAATTGGACAATAGCTTGATTTCTTATAAATTAGAATCAATTGTTTATATATTTTGGAAATGAGGCTTTATCAGAATCTTTGACTGTAAAAATGTTTTCCCAGCTTATTGATTCCCTTCTAATCTTGTCTGCATTAATTTTGTTTGTACAAAAGCTTTTCAATTTGATATAATCAAAATTTTCTATTTTGTGATCAATAATGATGTCTAGTTCTTTGGTCACAAATTCATTCCTCCTCCACAGGTCTGAGTGGTAAACTATCCTATATTCTTCTAATTTATTTATAATCTCATTCTTTATGTCTTGATCATAAACCTATTTTGACCTTATTTTGATGTATAGTATTAAGTGTGGGTCAATGCCGAGTTTTTACCATACTGGTTTCCAATTTTCCCAGCAGTTTTTGTTAAATAGTGAATTCTTATCCCTAAATCGGGGGTCTTTGGGTTTGTCAAACACTAGATTATTAAAGTTATTGACTATTTTGTTCTGTGAACTTAACCTACTCCACTGATCAACTAATCTATTTCTTAGCCAATACTAAATGGTTTTGGTAACCATTGCTTCATAATATAGTTTTAGATCTGATACAGCTAGGCCACTTGCACTGGATTTTTTTTTTTTATTAGTTCCCTTGAAAGTCTTGACTTTTTGTTCTTCCAGATGAATTTTGTTATTTTTTCTAGGTCATTAAAATAGTTTTTTGGGGAGTCTATTTGGTATAGCACTAAATAAATAGATTAGTTTAGGTAGTATTGTCATCTTCATTATATTTGCTTGAACTATCCAAAAGCACTTAATATTTTTCCAATTGGTTAGATCTGATTTTATTTGTGTGGAAAGTGTTTTGTAGTTTTGCTCATATAGGTCCTGACTTTCCCATGGCAGATAGATTCCCGAATATTTTATACTATCGGCAGTTATGTTAAATGCAATTTCTCTTTGTAACTCTAACTGTTGGATTTTGTTAGTGACATATAAGAATGCTGATGATTTATGTGCGTTTATTTTGTATCCTGCAACTTTGCTAAAGGTGTGAATTATTTCTAATAACTTTTTAGTAGAATCTCTGGGATTCTCTAAGTATACCATCATGTTATCTGCAAAGAGTGATAATTTGGTTTCCTCATTACCTACTCTAATTCCTTTAATCTCTTTCTCAACTCTTATTGCTGAAGCTAGCATTTTTAATACAATATTGAATAGTAATGATGATAGTGGGCAACCTTGTTTCATTCTGATTTTACTGGGAATGGTTCCAGTTTATCCCCATTACAGATGATACTTACTGATAGTTTTAAATAGATGCTACTGATTATTTTAAGGAAAAGTGCATTTATTCCCTATACTCTCAAATATTTTTAATAGGAATAGAAGTCGGATTTTATCAAATGCTTTTTCTGTATCTATTGAAATGATCCTATAGTTTTTGTTAATTCAGTTTATTGATATAGTCAATTATACTAATTATTTTCCTAATATTGAACTAGCCCTGCATTCCTGGTATAAATCCTACTTGGTCATGGCATATTATCTTGGGGATGATTTTCTATAATCTTTTTGCTAATGTTTTATTTAAGATTTTAGTATCAATATTCATTAGGAAGATTGGTATATAATTTTCTTTCTCTATTTTCAATTTACCTGGTTTAGGTATCAGTACCATGTCTACATCATAAAAGGAATTTGGTAGGACTCCTTCAATTCTTATTTTTTCAAATAGTTTATATAATATTGAAGTTAATTGTTCTTTAAATGTTGGTAGAATTCACATATAAATCCATCTGGTCCTGGGAATTTTTTCTTAGGGAGTTGATTAATAGTTTGTTCTATTTCTTTTTCTAAGATGTGATTATTTAAGCAATTTATTTCCTCCTCTTAATCTGGGAAGCCTATATTTTTGAATGTAGTCAAGCATTTCACTTAGGTTATCAAATTTATTGGCATAAAGTGGGGCAAAGTAACTGTAATTATTATTCTAATTTCCTCTTCATTGGTGGAAAATTCTCCCTTTTCATTTTTAGGACTAATGATTTGATTTTCCTCTTTTCTCTTTCTAATCAGATTTACTAAAGATTTATCTATTTTATTGTTTTTTTTTTTCATAAAACTAACTCTTAGGTTTATTTATTAATTGAATAGTTTTTTATTTTCAATTTTATCAATTTCTCTTTTTAATTTTAGAATTTCAAGTTTAGTATTTGATTTGGGGTTTTTAGTTTGGTCTTTTTCTAGCTTTTTAAGTTGCAAGACCAATTAATTGATCTCTTTCTCTATTTTATTCAAGAAAGCCTGTAATGATATAAAATTTCCCCTTATTACTGCTTTGGCTGCATCCCCCTAATTTTGGCATGTTGTCTCATTGTTATAATTTTCTTGGGTGAAATTATTAATTGTGTTTATGATTTGCTGTTTCATGCAATCATTCTTTGGTATGAGATTATTTAGTTTCCAATTACTTTTTTGGTTTATTTATCCCTACCTTTTTGTTGAATGTAGTTTTTTATTTCATCATGATCTGAAAAAAATGCACTTACTATTTCTGCCTTTCTGCATTTAATTTTGAGGTCTTTATGTCCTAATTTATGGTCAATTTTTGTATAGGTTCCATGAACTGCTGAGAAGAAAGAGTACTCCTTTCTGTCTCCATTCAGTTTTCTCCAATGATCTATCATATTTAACTTTTCTAATATTCTATTTGCTTCTTTACCTTCTTTCTTATTTGGTTTGTGGTTTGATTTATGTAATTCTGAGAGTGCCAGGTTGAGATCTTCTACTGTTATAGTTTTGCTGTCTATTTATTCTTGTAATTCTCTTAACTTCTTTTTTAGGAAGTTAGATGCTATACTACTTGGTTCATATATGTTTTGTATTGATATAGCTTCATTGTCTATGCTATTCTTTAGCAAGATATAGTTTCCTTCCTTATCTCTTTTAATTAGATCAATTTTTGCTTTTGCTTGATTTGAGTTAAGGACGGCTACCCCTGCTTTTTATTTTACTTCACCAGAAGCATAATAGATTCTGCTCCAGCCTTTTATCTTTACTCTGTATGTATCTTCCTGCTTTAAATGTGTTTTCTGTAAACAACATACTGTACGGGTTTGGCTTTTTATCCAGTCTGCTATCCACCTCTGCTTTATGGGAGAGTTCATTCCATTCACATTTTTGGTTAAAATTACTAATTCTTTATTTCTGGCCATCTTATTATTCCCAGATTATGCTTTTCTTTTTCTTACCTCCCTTACCCTCCTCCCTAGCATTAAACTTATGGGCACCACTTCTTATACAGCTCTCTTTCTTTAGAATCCCTCCCACCCCCTTTGAGTCCCTTCCCTTTTCTTATATCTTTCCCTTATTACTCTTTTCCTTTTCCCTTTTCCTCACACATTTTTTAATGAGGTGAGGGAAGTTTCTCTGTAAACCAAACATGTCAATTATTTTCTCTTTGAGCCAAATCTGATGAGAGTAAGATTCACACAATGTTCCTCCCCCTCCCTAAATTCCTTCAGATATGATAGGTTTCCTTTGCCTCTTCATGGGATGTAGTTTCCCTCTTTTTATCTCCCCTTTTCCCTTTTTCTCATACTATCCCCTTTCCATTTCTACTTCCCTTTTTTATAGTATATCAGTAAAATCAGTTTACACATGCCCTCTTTATGTATGTCCATAACAGAAATAAAATTCTCAAAGTTCTTTTTATCTTTTTCTGCTTGTCTTGAGTCCTATAAGTGGAGGTCAAATTTTTTATTTAGCTCTGATTTTTTCATCAGAAACAAATGGAATTCACCTGTTTCATTAAATGTCCATCTTTTTCCCTGGAAGAAAATGCTCATCTTAGCTGGGCTGCATTCCAAGTTCTTTTGTCATTCAGAATATCAGATTCCATGCCTCTCAATCTTTTAATGTGGAAACAGCTAGATCCTGAGTGATCCTAATTGTAGGTCCTTGGTATTTGAATTTTTTTTTTTTTCTGGCTGCTTGTAATATTTTTTCCTTAGCCTGATAGTTCTGAAATTTAGTCACAATATTCCTTGGAGTTTTTATTTTAGGGTCTCTTTCAGAAGGTGTTTGATGAATTCTTTCAATGCTCATTCTACCTTCTGATTCTATTACATCTGGGCAGTTCTCTTTGATCATTTCCTGGAAAATAGTGTCTAGGCTCTTTTTTTCATCATAATTTTCAGGAAATCCAATAATCCTAAAATAATCTCTCCTAGATTTATTTTCCGGATCTGTTGTTTTTTCCAAGTAGATATTTAACATTTTTTCTATTTTTTTCTTTTTTTTTTTTTTTTTTTTTTTTTTTTTTTTTTTTTTGGTTTTGCGTGCCTGATTCTTGATGTTTCAATGAATCCTTCATTTCTATTTGTTCAGTTCTGATTTTTAATGAGTTATTTTCATCAGTTTTTTTTAAACTTTTTTTTTTGTATATGTCCAATTGAGTTTTTAAATGAGTTGTTTTGCTCTATGTAATTTTTTTTCCCATTTCACAATTTTTTTTAAACTGAGTTATTTTCTTTTTACAATTCACAAATCCTACTTTCCTGGGAGTTCTTTACCTTTTCCAATTCACATTTCAGAAAATTGTTTTCTTTTCCCATGTATTAAATTTTTCTTTTCGTGAGTTATATACCTTTTCCATGCTCTCTTGCAGAGCTTCTCTTTCCTGTCCCCATTTTTCTTCTAGCTGTCTTTTAAGATCTTTTATAATTTCTTCTAGGAGTGCCTTGTGTGACGGGGACCAGGTTACATCCCCCTTTGGGGTTTGTCTGGAGACTGTCTGCTATCAGTCTCCTTGGGATTGAAAACCTGCTCTCTTTCTGTATAGAAGCTATACATGGTTAGAGTTCTCTTGGCTTTTTTACTCATTTTTTAAAAAGCCCTTAGGGTCTGCCTTAAGGACAAGGAGGTTACCAGGTTCCTCTGCAAAACAAGGATAGATATATGGACAGTAGCTGTCCTGCAAATGGGCTGCAAAGAGCAGCCAAGCTGTGGAAGTGCTCTGGGAAGAGCCTCACAGCAGAAGTTCTATTGCCCTGGGCAGAGCCCTCCCCTGCAGAATTGTGATTGCCCTGGGCAAAAGCCCCGTGCTGCAGAATGTGGCTGCTCAGTTGTGCTGTGATCTGTGCTGAGTCAATTCCAGTGCTGGGTGAGTGTATCCAAATCCTGTTAAATTCTGGCCTTTTTTGGAGTACACTGTACCTTTGTCACTTGTGTAACTTCTCCTGATCTACTCCTTTGCAACTAAAGCAGAGCATCCAAACTGTGGTAGAGTCCTTCCAGCAAATTTTTCACCCAAGAAAACCATCCCTGCCCTGGTCCACTCAGTGTTCTAGTCTCTGTGCTCTGCTTCCCTGCCTATGCTGGCATGCTCCCGCTGATCATGACAAACCTTTTCTGGCAATCTTCCAGATTATCTTCAGTTGGTATTTTGTTGTACTCCCAATATTCATGGATTTTTACCAGTCAAGCACTATTTCTGAAGCTGAATTTGGTAATTAGTAGTGAGAGTAGAAGAGGAGCTTAGAATGACATGTGTGTCTTCTCCGCCATCTTGGCTCCACCCCTCTTTCTTGATTTTCAATCATTCCACAATAGAATTATAGATTTAGTCATTAAAAGACCTAGGATGTCATCAAATTCAACCTTTCCATGAGAAAATTAAGACTCCAAACTGTTAAGTGGCTTGCTCATGGTCACATAGTTTGAAATTGTGTTAGACAGGATTCAAACTCAGAACTTTATAACTCTCTAACCATCACTCAATTATATTATTTCTGCCCTTTTTGTCCTTTACCCACAGGAAAGCCTTTCAGATGTTTAAAGATAACTCTATAAACCTCCTCGTCTGTAGTCTAAATATCTGTAGGTTCTTCAGACAGTCTTTTTATGTCAAAATTTCTAATCTCTTGGTTATCATCTGGATGTTTTCCAACCTCATATAATATATATTGCCTAGAATTGAACAAAATAATTTAGAGTACTCTGACACCACTAGACAAGACACAATGTGTAAGAGCAGTAGATAGAGTAAGGAGAATGCCAGTTGGGTATAGAGTAGTATTTTAGTGCTAATGAGAATGAAGACCTATCAACAAGTTCCAGAACTTGGAGCTAATGCCACAGCAATACCCAAGCTTCAGTTTCTCTGAAATCTGGTTCTGAATCATCTTTATTGTCCCTTTTTGCTTTGGCCATGGATAATTAGAGAGAAAGTCCATTATTTTCTTTTCAACTTTAACTCTACTTAATAATCTTCATGTCCTATAATACTGATTTACTAGACCATTTCATTGTATCTAACTTATCTTCCAGCAAATTTGAATCAACTCTGAAGCCCTTTCCTCATAAGAAAGTTCAAACCTTCAAGTTCCACCTTTAGTATGGAAAGTAGACTTCAAAGGGCTTCTTCCAGATCCTCTATTAAAAGAGGCAGAATAGTTTTGAAACCTCATTATCTTTCATCCTGTTGCAAGACTTTAGCATACCCCTGAGCTGGATATCCTTTTCTCCTCCATGTTCATTTTTCTTTTTATGTATTGTCTTCCCCATGAGATTTGTGTTTCTTGAGGCAGAGACTATCTGTTGTCTTTCTTTGTATCCTCAACACTTAGCACAGTGTCTGGGACATAGCAGGTAGTTAATAAATGCTTGTTGACTATTGTTTACTATTGAGAGTCTGATGGAGACAGCTTTGGATTTGAATAACATTCTCAGGATTTCGACTCAATTCAACAACTATTTGCCTATGTCTTCTATAGAACACAGCAGTTCCAAGAAACAAGGTGGTTTAGTGAGTGGATAAAATACTTGTCATGGAGTCAGGAGTATTAAATCTAGCTTCAGACACTTGCTAACTATGCAACTTTTGTCAACTCTTTAAACATCCATCTGCCTCAGTTTCCTTAGTTGTAAAATTGGATTAATAATGGCATCTTTCTCCTCCCAGCTTTAATTTGAAAATCAAATGAGATGATATTTGTACAATGCAATTATCTATATATGTATATATATACATATATATACATACATATTTATACATATTACTATCATTAGAAACATTAAAATGCTATGTACATTTAGCTATTATTAGAAGAGCCTCAGAGAAAAGAATGACTAAGCTAAAAGAATTCCAATAGTGGTTGGAAAAAATGAAAAAAAGATAAAGATTCTTGTGAAATAAAAATATCAATGAAAACAGTTCCATTGTTAAAGGACTTCCATTCTGTCAGAAGCAATTGATTCAAGGTAATAAACAGTCATTAAAGAACCTTAAGTGCATTTTGCTTAATATGTAATATAATGAACTCTTACAGAAAATTGAGTAGTAAAGTACAATTATAGGTACTCCAAATTTCTTAAATAAAAATAAGGCTATGACTTTAGGGCTGTAGTTGGATTATCCAGAGTATAATGAGACTATAAAGCAAGACAAAAGATGTGGGAGCAGTAGGTAATAGCAGGAAGAAGACCAGGAATCTCCCTTGTATAGGATTTAGAAATAGACAAGTTATAAGATATTATCTAAAGTCTTTATTTTAGTAACAAAGGATCTGAGACCCAGAAGGATAGGAACTTCTCTTATGATTTAAATTTGGTTTCTGGTAGCATTTATGTTATAGGAAGAGGCTGAATAACTTGGAAAATATCTACTATGATTACTGATAGCAACATCACTATTTGAAAAGTGGAAAAAAATTCATTAGAGTGGCTCATTTATCTACTTGATGTTAATTAGCCAGTTTGACTTGCTTTTTTTCTCCCACTGAATTGACTGAATTAATGGCTTGTTTTGACATTATGCAGATATATTTGACATCTATTATGGAAATACTTATTTACATATAGCATATGACCATCATAAGTCAAGAAGTTTTAACCATCTCAACACTAGGCTCCTATGAATTAAAATCCCTGGTTTTGATGTGAATGGACTCAGTAATTCTGTCCTATATGACTTATGGACAAAATCAACTGGCTTTGAAGAAAAAGGGAATTTGCTTCTTATTTCTAATGTATTTATCATGCTAATATTTCTTTTCACTGAGATTTTTGAGGAACCCTGCTTATTCCAAGCCACTACAACTGGGCTAGAAGGAGATGCTAAGAACTAATTCAATCTCAACTTTTGGCATTATAAAACTTGCAATAAACTGCTCATGTCTACAAAATCACAGTGGGTGATGAAAGCCTGTCCCTCTCACTGTTGCTTTTCCATTATTTTTTTCCTTATTTAAAATCCTTGCATTTTAGCTAGCGGTAATACTTCTTGGGAATAATTTTATCACCCCAATGAGGCTCTTATTTCATAAGAAAAACTCAATAAGAGCAGATTATATTTTGCCACTTTTTATGTGGCAATTATGAATTTATTAAACTTTATTTGTGTAATTGTGATAATTAAAACTTATGTATCTTTATCTAATTTTATTTTAAATGGAAATATTAAGAAAAAATCATCATAAGTTATATCCATTTGGTAGTTCTTGCAATGCGAGGCAGCATAGTACATCAAACAAAAAAAAAGGACAAAAAAGATTCTGAGTATACAATTTTCATTTTTTGGCCCTTATAAAAAGGGAGTCATTCTACAAAGAAAAGAAAACTACAATAAATGAGAGTATACCTTTAATATCATAGCCTCATCAAATAGTATAACTAATGAACACTGATCTGAGACTTAGAGAGTCTAAGATTTGCTCAGATTGGGACATTTCTCCACAGCTTGATGTCTTCAATCCAAGGTAGAATTTCCTTCCTATACTATGACTTGCACTATTATTTTTCAGATGATTGTTATTTCTGGGATGCACATGATCCTAATGTGAGAAGAGATAAGAAAACCAGGGATAGACTAGATTTTGATTTGTCATGTTTTGGAGGGATGACTCTACAAGCCCTAATGTCAATATAGTAGAATGATAATTCAAAACTATTTGTCCTGAACTACAGAACAAAAAAAAATCACATCAAGTATATCTTAAATGACTTCATTGGGATCTAGGCTAAATTCTTAACATTAAAATTGAATGTTATTTAAGAAGTAACTAAATGGTTTAGTGTACAGAATTTTGGAGTTTGACTCAGGAAGTGCTGTGTTTGAAGTTTGCTTCAGACAAACTGTGTGATTCCTTGGAAAGTCACTCAACTTCTTTATTATTATTATTATTATTATTTTATCTTAGCTGCTTCTCAAGTAGGCAAGGTGGAAAATTCCTTCAAAGCTACCTTGAAATAGACTCCATTAAAACCCACTATTTTCTTTTCAATTATTTTCTCTACTCAATAACCTTTATCTCCTATAATACTGATTTCCTAGCACTTTCTCTTCTCTTCTCTGTCTGATGAGTTATTCTCAGCAGAGTTTGGGAGAAGAGAAAGATAGGAGATATGTTGGTCTTAAAAGAGTGCAGGTGAAAGGTGACAAAGGCTAGAATTAGAGTAATTATAGTGGAAGTAGACAGAAATGGATGTATGTGAGATATATTGTAGAAGTGTATTTGATAGGACTTAGGATTTGGTAGTTGTTCCTCTTCTTCCTCATAAAACAAAAGGAGAGGGAAGAGAGAAAGGGAAGAGTCAAAATGACTTCAAGGTTTTGAGTCTTGATTACTTGGATGATAGTGATGTTATCAACAGATATTAGGACATGAAATTTGGGGGAGAGGTGATGATTTCAGTTTTGGAAATGCTAAATTTGAAGTGCTAGTGGGACACCCAGGTGGAGATATCTATTAGACTATTGGAACTGCAAGATTAGCAACCAAAAATAAGGCTGGAGTGGGAGTTATAATTTTGGAACACCACCCTTCCCTTTGCTCCTTAATTTGAAAGAACTTCAAAGCAAATTTGATTTTCAGATAGTTGTCTGAGGAAAGTTAAATACCTTGCCCAACATTTAGAGTTCACTAAAAGGCACATAAGACAAGTTTATTGTTCAGACCTACTCAAAAGGAATGACTAAAATAGAATTTTGAATCCATTTGTGAACTCATAACTTGCTTGTTTGTACTAAGAATCCATCCACCTGGAAGTATTTTTGCCTTGCATATTATGAGTGCTGATGAACTACTTTTAGAATTGTAAATGAAATCTGCTGATATCCTTCCTGATCATTTTGTTGTTATTAAACTGCTTTAGTTGTGTCTGACTCTTCGGAACCCCATTTGGGGTTTTCTTGACAAAGACATTAGAACTTTTTTTTGGCCTTTACTTTTCC
This sequence comes from Antechinus flavipes, assembly GCF_016432865.1. Classification (NCBI taxonomy): domain Eukaryota; kingdom Metazoa; phylum Chordata; class Mammalia; order Dasyuromorphia; family Dasyuridae; genus Antechinus; species Antechinus flavipes. The sequence goes on along the minus strand of NC_067401.1, from coordinate 295,195,270 downwards.
AGCTTATTTTACAGATGAGGAAACTGAGGCAAACAAAGTTAAGTGATTTGCTATTAAGGGTCTGAGGCCAGATTTGCATTTAGTAAGATGAATCTTCCCAACTCCAGGCCCAGTACTCTACCCAAAGCATCACCTAGCTGCCCTTTCCTGAACATATTTCACTAAATTCACTTGATCATAGATTTGGAAATTAAAGAGAAAAATATAGTCTACTATATTCACCTTCCTTTATCCTCCTCCTCCTCTTCTTCCACTTTTTTCTTCTCCTTCTCCTCTTTTTCCTCCTCCTCTTCCTCCTGCTCCTCCTCCTTCTCCTTTTCCTTTTCTTTTTCCTCCTTCTCCTCCTCCTCCTCCTCTTTCTCCTCCTCTTCTTTTCTTCTTCTTCTTTCTTCTTGTTCTTCATCTTTTTCTTCTTGTTCTTGTTTTTCTTATTATTGTTCTTCTTCCTTCTTCTTCTTTTGCAAATAAGGAAAATGAGGTCTCAAGAGCCCAGAAATATTAGGGGACTGATCCAGTATCCCAGAGTAGTAAATGACAAAGCTAGGGCTTGAAGCCCCAGTGCTTTTCCCACTGTACTATATTATCTATTTCTATAATAGAAGACACATTAAATTTTTAAAAAAATAAAAGCATTTAGATAGTTTACTCTTATTTAAGCTACTCCCCAACCCCAAGCCAGAATCTACACTTCATTGAAATAATTGTCCAAATTGCAGTCCAAACAGGGTTTTAAATAATTTCGACTGTTATCCTTTTCAAATAAGATGTTTAATGGAAATGTTCTAAGAGCCTGAGCTTGAGAAGAGAAGCATTATCATTATGATCATTTCAAAATGGCATTTATGCAGACTATGTAAAATGTTCACAAGGCCATTAAGTGGCATTCAGGGCCCACCCCATTTATCCTCCCTTGCTTATGTAACAAAAGAACTAATCACAGATCAAGCTCCAAGTTTCAAGAAAATTGCCTTTTTCACAGCCTGCCCTGGAGCTCAAATAAGTCAGATTACTGCAGAAACCCTCAACAGAATTTAACACCAATTTCCTTACCTCTGAACTGGGAGGGTTGTGAAGTAGAGAGAGCTTGTGCTATGTCCTGGGGGCACACTTTCATCAGGGAAAGCTAATTAACTCAAGTTCAAAGTCACTCGCCTGTTTCCTAATGCATAAGACACACAAATATACATTTATTATTAACACCAATAATGTGCTAGTAATGTTCCTGAATAGAGGCTTATCTAGCTCTCCATCATGACCATTCACAGGCTAGCTGGAGATAACAGGAAGTTACAATTCAATACAGAGTGAGAAGCACTCTGCTAATCTGGCTTTCACCTTTTATGATTAAACTGTATTGAAAGATTTCTTCCATGATTCAGGAAGATTGTTTTTTAATATTTGTTTTAATATGAAAGGAGGATATGCCCATTCATCATCAGAAATGCAGTTAAAACTGCACTTCTTATCAAGGGTCGATGATGAATGGGAAGATCTTTCTCTTAGCAAGGGAGTAAATATTACACAAATCTTCTTGAGTCTTAGCACAAATCTTTCTTCATAAAATCTAGCTTACCAGCTTGCAGAATAAAGGTTTGCATCCAGTCATAAAGGGCATGGGGGACACATAGAGGAGGTCATTAGAGATTTATTTTTTCCTTATCTACATAGATAAAAATATATACACACAGAATCTTCCCCCTGCCTAGGTTATTTTTTTTTTTAAAGCTAATCAAAGGATTTATTTGAAAGAAAAAAGCAATTGCATGAAATGTATGATAAAGATTTATATAGGCATTCTCAGAGTTGTACACAGTTGAAGCTTAGTGTACTAGAGTTTGAGATCTGTATTCTAATTCTGTCTCAGTGTGACCTTTCTTCTAGGCTTTAGAAGATGTTATAGTTGCCCATATACAATGTAAGCTTTTTGAGGGCAGAGATACCTATTTTGTTGTTGTTGTTGTTGTTGTTGTTGTTTTCACAGTCTCTAGCACAGACGCTGATACATGGTTGGATTTTAATAAATATTAATAAGAAAATAATTTGTTTAACTTGTATAAAGTATATACCAAGTTTTGTTATTATGTAAAATATTATCTATATCCTCTTGATTTTGAATGTCTATGAATGTCACAAAGTATTACAATTTCGCAGAATTTAAATATAAATATCTCCTAAAGAGCAATGAAAATTCCCATGATGAGTCTAACAGGTTGTAAAACTTAAGAAAGAAGAAATCGGGTAGGAGAAGTTGTATAAAGGATGCCACTTAAGGAATGTATGATTGAAAATTAAGATAATTGATCATGTGGAGACAACAAAGTATAACAGAAGAATAGTTTATGTCTTTGTGCTTCTTCCTGTGTCAAGAAAATGGCAGGAAGTTCCCAAGGTTATTGAGAGAATATCTTCGCAGGACTTGAAAAACATTCACACAGGATGTCTATGTGGCAGACTATGATCTCTGTATCTCGGGAGGGAATATTTGAATCAATAAGATTGTGGTGTCACTTATACAGGTTATCCAATGAGTACACCGATCAGTTCCATACCTTCATATTTTGATTAATTCTTAATGTCAGTGAACTGTGTATCTTATAACTTTCAGCAAAATGGTTTGTTGAAAGTTGAAAATGTCGGACTGTGAGTTGAAACTTGGGTTTGAGTCTCAACTTTGACATTTGTCTAGCTGTGTAGCTTTGAGAAAGTAATTTAATTACTCTGAGTCTCAGTTTTCTTGTTGAGAAAGAGGGGATATAATACCTAAAATAATATAGGGTTGTTGAGAAGAATGTACTTTGTAACATTAAGAGAGCTATATAAATGTGAATAATTGTTATTCTATACAATTCTCATTCATACATTTTTATAATCTTTCATTGAGAAGTCACACAACATGCCAGAGTCCTAACGTGAATGCACTTTTCTGGATTTTTTCATGCTAGGATTCTTTAGTAATGTGATATCATTTCATCCCTGGAACTCATCTCATCTATCATGATGATAGTTTTCAAATTACTCTTCTAGTTTTCAAATTATTTCTTCTGATTAGAGAATGAAAGATTCCTCCCAGAACCTTTATTTAAGGAGGGTACCCAAGCTAGCCATTTCTTCATTTCCTAGACAGTTGAATTTCACTATTTTGTACTTCATCATACTCTCTGGGGATACCTTTTTTTTTTTTCCGTCTAGTCCCTTTTTATATCCTTTTGTATATATGATCTTCCCCTTTGGATTGTTACCATTTTGAGGGCAGGAGTGTTTTCTTTTGCATATTTATATTCTCAGTGCTTAGTGCAGTACCTGGAATATAGTAAACATTTAATAACTGTTTTTTGACTGACTGGTTCTTTTAATACTTTTCAGAAGCCTTTGTATTGAATGGATTATCCAACTGTCACTCCTCTCTCTAGCTATTTGACTAGGCCACTCCTGCTTCCAATCATGCTACTTTTCAAACACAAGTTATCATGGATAATATGCTGCCACATATATCCAAGGATTTGCTATTAAATGTTTAACAGTTGGCTTATTAAGAAAAAAATGCAATTAAATCTTAAAATGCATCATATGCATTTTTCTTAAATGCATAATGCATTTTAAGATTTAATTGGCTTTATTAGCAGTCCTATCATTTCCTTAAGTCTTCAGAATAAGTAAAACTATTAACTAGGTCTTGATTTGTATATATGTTGATTCCTGAAGTGTAAATGCTCACATTGAAAATTTAACAATCAGCTATTTTAAAAAATGCTTGTAATTTGTTTTAGTATACTCCTATTAATATTGTACTTTGTTCCTTGAACCCCTTGTAATTTTGATTCTGTTTATAATCAGAGCATTAGATTATTTGTTAATATATTAAATTGAGGCAGATAATTGTTTGGGATCAATACAAGTATGCAGTTGTACAAATATGATCAATCAAACATGACCTCCTCATGTTTAATTTTGGGCCTACCTACTTGTCTGTCTTCAGTTTGCTTAATTCAATCAGAACAAGGTCATAAATAAATAGGATCAGTTGTAGAACCACACTATTATTAGTCATATTTGGACTGGAGTTAGATACAGAAAGCATGACTTTGATTTCTGTTTTTTCTTTTTTTCTTTTCTTTTCTTTTCTTTTTTTAAATTCTCTTTAGGTATATCTTTCCTCATTTAGAACATGATCTCTAACTCCCAAAGCCCAAAGATGAACATATGCCTCCTGGTTTTATGCCTTAATTAATGTTTCCTTTCAGTGTATGGTTGAGAGAAGAAATTTTGTGGCTTTATCTGTCACTGTTTTGCAATAATAGCTCATGTTTATATAGCACTGTGAGATTTTTAGAGTGTTTGTCTTACAACAAATAACCCTGGGAGGTATATAGTATATTTTATATCCATTTTAAAGAATGATGCCTATTTTACAGAATGCAATACATTGCAGAAAGTAATTATTCCAGAAAAGTAATATGAAGGATGCCATGCTCCCCAAAACAACAAAAAACCTACCACCAGAAATCAAAATAGTAGATTAAGAAAAAAAATTATATTTAAAATGTATTTGTTAAAATTTATATTTTTCATTTTGCAACTTATATCTATGATCCCTTCATTAGTAAGTGGATCATATGTTTTATCATTGATCCTCTGGCATCATGTATGGTCATTTTAATGATCTTAGCTCTCTTTTCAAATTGCTTTCATTTTCTAGTGAAATCATGCTACTTTTCATCAGTCTTTTCCTCTGTGAAGGCCTACTTCTATCATTACCTTTTCCACCTTGATGTGTGTTCTATATTTTCTCAGAGCATCTCAATTAGATAAGATTTTTTTTTTTTTTTTAAGAGGGGAGGATGAATAGTTGAAACTGTGGTGCAGGGAGATCTCATTTGTCATTGTAATAGGATTGATCTCTACTGTTATTACTTGAAATCTGTGTTTCACTTTCCTTTCTGTGACTTTATTTAGTTTTTAGACAGCTTAAAAAGGGATTGGGGCTCCTGAGGGTACTGCTAAGTGGGATATTCAGAGAAACCTTTCCATTTGGGTTTCTTCTCTATGTTAATCTCTCCCCACCTTTACTGCTCATGTGTTTTTTCTCTCTTGATATATTCTAATGACCATATGGAAACTTTTGCCAGAGTGGTAGCTCTTGGATCTCCATTCACTAAGAAGAAAATGCCCATCCACCACCACTAAAATATCTTTGAAGACTTCTGCAATGCCAGTAATTTCAAGAATACCCTAACAGAGTGTCATGTGGTAGTTTTCCCTTTTTCTTCCTACCATTACAACATTTGGCAACTCTTTGTTTATAGTATTTGGTACTGAGGGAGGAGAAAGAAATACACTTGGAAAACCTTTCATGCTGGCATCTTCCCAGAATTTCCCTCAGTATTATACTGGTTTCTTTTGGTTGTATGAGCAAAAAGGAAAATTTTATTAGCTATAAGTAAATAAGTAAAAATTTATAAGTAAAAAAATAATGTGAGAAGTACTTGGAAGAATTTATGGATGCAAGCTTGCATAATTATTGCGTTGAAATTGATTGAAATGTTTTAGATAGTATTTATAAGGGAAACTTGTTAAAAATAAGATAAAAAAAAACTAAGAAGATTTATGAGTAGAAATGGCCTGCATGTTAAGAAAACTTGAGGTTTTCCAATGAAAACAGTTGAAATAGCAGCAAAATATAAACTAAGGCTTAGAAACCAACATCTTTTAATTAAATGATTAATCCACATTTTCATACCTAGAATTTAATCATTTAATAATGATAATTATTTAACTATCCAGCTGATGTATGGAGAATGCTATTATCTTGCATTCTTTGGTTCATAAAATATTTTGTTACAAAGTTACTAAATGTATCCTTTAAATAATAAGGTAATGAATGATTAGTAACAATGAATTAATAAAAAACATTTATTAAGAATTTTCTATATACTAAGCAGAGCAGATGCAAATGTAAAATTAATGATAGTTCTTAGCCTCAAGGAGCTCATGTTCTTATGAAGAAGGAAGCACACATAAGGATGCATTGATCAAGGAATATCAATCAGGCCAGAAGGATACAGTAAGAGATGGTGAGGAGGTCCTTAAGGAAGAGACTATATAGTACTCTATCTATAAACAATGCTAGATATTATTAAATTGTGATTCATAATTTCAGAATCTGAAGTGGAGTGGGGATGAAGGGAAGAAGAAAGGGCAAGTAGCTCAAGAAAAAAAGATTATGACTAGTGCTGTCACAAAGTAGTGGTACTTGAAAGTAGTCCAATTATAAAAGTGGGCTACCAGAACTTTCTTTAAGGTATGGTGTTTTTAAGATAAGGTAAACTAATTAAAAAGGGTTGTGTAAGTCATTGACATAGTCTAAAATATATGAAACTCTGAGAGATGAAGATAATTTCATCTGTCTTTGATGATTCAAAGGACCTCTTAGGATCTTGTAATTCCACAGAAGTATCATTATCATCACTAATCAACTTATTGGTGATTTTTCTTATTTTTCCCAAATACTATCTTTTATATTTTCAGTTAACAATTTAAAAAAAATTAAGACATTCTCCACTCTGTTCCCCCTCCACATAGATGAAAATTCTTAGAAATTAAGCCTTTAATGAATAGTTGAATGATCTGGCAGAACCAATTCCCATATTAATTGTGTCCAAAATATATCTCTTTCTGCAATTTAAGTTCGTCATCTCTTTGTTAGGACACAAATGATATCTTTCCCCTTCATTTATATAAACTTCTGCTTTGTTTTAGAATTCTAATGTCATTAAACTCAACAAGATGCATTGGAAAGAAAACATGCTATGGAGTTAGAAGACTGGACTGAATGCTGTCTCTGATTTTTGTTACCAGTATGTCCTTGGAAAACTCACTTAATGTCTATGAGACTCAATTTCCTCTCTGTAAAATGAGAGATTTGGATAAGATGACTTCTGTAGTCTCTTCCATATCTAAATCAATGACTTCAGCTTGATAAATCTCTGCTTCTTTATCTTACTCCAATAAGCCTAAATGATGTTTATTTCTTTCAGTGATATGACCAATTTAAATTCCTTCCACAGAAATCACAACTGTTATAATGTCAAGAAATATGTATTAAATTCCTACTTTTTAACTACTAAAGCTTCTATTGCATTACATCCTTAGAGGATTTATGAGAGGACACTGAATTGTAAATGTCAAGAACTGTGCCTCAGCTATAATCTACCCCAGTAGAGGGAAGACTAACATTGATGAGCTCATAGACCAATTGAATATATGAAATTAAATTACTTTTATATAAAAAATAATGATCTAGAATCTAAGTGGTGGATAAGAAGTTAAGTAAGATAATCTCAGCCATCAAGGGATGTTTAAGAGAGCAGGGGAATATGACACATGCCCATATAACTTTCTGATGTTCAAATAATAAAATAGATCTGTCTCTTAGTACATTTGAATTCTGGAATTTCTTCTATGGATGAAGGTTTTAACCCATCCATACTTGTCTATCCTATGCTATTCTTGCCCAAGAACTAAACAATTCACAATAAGAGTGTAGAAGACTGGGGATAGTGGGGAACCTTGGGAAAGGTATACTTGAAGCAAAGATATTTTTACAGCAGGGTGTTTACTCAGTGTGATTAATGAAATAATGGTTCTCTAATTCATATATAGTTAGTGTGATATAATGATTTAATCACTCTAGTTGGCATATATTTAGTGTGTTATAGTGATATAATGGTTCTAATGTTGGCACATGCTCAGTGTGTTGTAGTGATGTAATTGTACTAAGGTATTTAAGGGCTGAGAGGATTTGAAATAAACAGACTCCAGATTGCATCCTTGACCATCCTTGTGATGGCTCTCCTGCTTTTATCATTTCTCTACCTAAGACCAAGACCTGTCCAAAGAGCTTCCAAAAAGCTAGTCTGGACACTACATAAGGGGACCACTCAAGTTTCTGGTGGCCTTCCTTGATTTCACCTGGTGTTACTAGTGGTGGAAGGGGAAGAGAATTTCCAGTTGAACTCTCTAATTCTATCTCTGTAATTCCTCTCTCTTGAAATTTGTCAAACTTGTCTTCTCTTCCTCTTAAATAATTCCTTAATGGGTTATTTCATTCCTGTTCCTTAGAGTTCTGTGTTACTTAACTGTTGTAGACTACTCATAGTAATGTGCTTCTCTTTTACCTATCTGTGATAGAAATATCTATGTTATAAAATAACACATGATAAAACACATAAGGGAAATTATCGACTGCTTCAAGAGGAGAAAAGTGTTGTTGATTAGGGAGAGAGGATCAATGATACCATCATTATAGAAATATAAAATTAAAATGATCCTACTATCCTATCTCATAATCAGATACTTATACAGTATCTCTCCTCCAACCCACATTATCACTACTAGTGGCTATATAGTCTCCTCTAAAAAGTATCTGGTGAGATAATTCTACTCCTTTGCAACTTTAAAATGCTATGGAAATGCATAACACAAACTACTTCTTGGACATCTTTAATTAAGTGTCTCATAGGCATCTCAAATTAAACCTGGCTCAACAAACCTTCTTCTCTGCTAAATTCCTTATTATTGTTGAGAGTACAACCACCCTCACATTGAGATTTGAAACCTCAGTGTCATCCTCAACTATTCTACACACTCACTACCCATATCCAATCTACTGTCAATCAAATTTATAAGAATTCAAAATATTCTCTAATTGATAAATGGTCAAAGGATATGAACAGACAATTTTCAGATGAAGAAATTGAAACTATTTCTAGTCATATGAAAAGGTGCTCCAAATCACTATTGATCAGAGAAATGCAAATTAAAACAACTCTGAGATACCACTATACACCTGTCAGACTGGCTAAGATGACAGGAAAAAAATAATGATGAATGTTAGAGGGGATGTGGGAAAACTGGAACATTGGTACATTGTTGGTAGAACTGTGAACAGATCCAACCATTCTGGAGGCAATTTGGAACTAAAATCAAAGAGTTATCAAACTGTGCATATCCTTTGACCCAGCAGTGTTTCTACTGGGCTTATCTGCCAAAGAAATCTTAAAGGATGGAAAGGGACTCACATGTGCAAAAAATGTTTGTGGCAGCCCTTTTTGTAGTGGTTAGAAAATGGAAACTGAATGGATGCCCATCAATTGGAGAATGGTTGAATAAATTTTAGTATATGAATGTTATGGAATATTATTGTTCTGTAAGAAATGATCAGCAGAAGTGAAATGAGCAGAACCAGGAGATCATTATACACTTCGACAACGATATTGTATGAGGACATATTTTGATGGAAGTGGATTTCTTTGACAAAGAGACCTGAGTTTCAATGGATAAATGACGGACAAAAGCAGCTACACCCAAAGAAAGAACACTGGGAAACGAATGTGAATTATCTGCATTTTTGTTTTTCTTCCCGGGTTATTTATACCTTCTGAATCCAATTCTCCCTATGCAACAAGAGAACTGTTCGGTTCTGCAAACATATATTGTATCTAGGATATACTGCAACATATCCAACATATAAAGGACTGCTTGCCATCTAGGGGAGGGGGTGGAGGGAGGGAGGGGAAAAAAATCGGAACAGAAACGAGTGTCAATATAAAGTAATTATTAAATAAAAAATTAAAAAAAAACCAAACAAACAAAAAAAGAAATATTGTGAAAGAAAGGAAGAAAAAAAAGGATCAAGTACCAATTTTCTTTTTATTGTTCACAATAAAGGAATGCTAACTCTGCTGTTGTTAAAAAAAAAAAAGAAATGATCAGCAGGATGATTTCAGAGGAGACTAGAGAGACTTACATGAACTGATGCTAAGTGAAATGAGCAGAACTAGGAGATCATTATACATGGCAACAACAAGACTATACAATGATCAATTCTGATGGACGTAGCTCTCTTCAACAATGGGATGATTCAACCAGTTCCAATTGTTCAATGATGAAGAGAGCCATATAAACTCAGAGAGACAACTGTGGGAACTGAGTGTGGAGCACAACATAGCATCTTCACTTTTCTGTTGATGTTTGCTTGCATTTTGTTTTCTTTCTCAGATTTTTTTCCTTCTTTACCCAATTTTTCTTATGCATCAAGATAACTGTATAAATATGCATATGTAGATATTAGTTTTAACATATATTTTAACATATTTAACCTGTTTTAGACTACCTGCTATCTAGGGGAGGGGGAAGGGGAAAGGAGGGAAAATTTTGGAAAAGAAAATTTTGCTAGGGTCAATGCTGAAAAATTATCCATGCATATGTTTTGTAAATAAAAAGCTTTAATAAAAATAAAAAAAAATCGATTGTCAAGTCTTTGCTTCCTGGGTTTCTTGTTTTATTTTTTTAATCTTCACATCAATTATACTCTCTCTCTAGGATATCTTTCTCAGAGGATCCACCTACTAAGATCTTCCCTTTGAAATTACTTTCCATTTACTGCATATCTATTTTTGTGTACTTTTTGGATATTTTATATCTTCCATTAGAATGTGAACTACTTGAGGGCAGACAACATGTTTTTAGAGTTCCCTCATCCCAATGATTGGAATATTGAAAGTGCTTTAAATGCTTGTTGATTGACTGACTAATTTAGAATGAAAACTTGCTTTACTAAAATTTCTACCTATTATCCTTAATTTTGCAGTATGGGTCCATGGAAATGAAGTCTCATTCTACATTTATGCCTTAAAGATGAATTAAGATTTTGAGAGAAAGAAATTGATAGTGGGGATGAACATAGAGGCTTCTCTGGGTATGAACAATCAGTAGAAATAAAGGTATGAAGGCAATAAGGAAGAAAACATACATAGAACATGGTAAATTTTAGGAAGAGAATCTGGAAGAGTATAACTCTTCTGTGGAATGGCCACTGGTTGTTTTGGAAAGAACAGTTGGCTTTGTGTTCAGAATTGCATGAAACTTTCCTTTTTGGTATCAAAAGACTGTTGTTAAGGGCTGATCAAAATGAGTACATTCCACATGTACACAAAGTGATAATCAAGACATTCCTTCAAAGCAATTTTCCATGACACGGCAGTAGAAGATTCTTCCTGCTTTCTAAAAGAAGTCTTTTCTAGGTCACAAAAAAAGAGACAGACATTTATTAGTTTGGGGCTTTCAGATAATCTTTCTCCTGCCAGAAAAATCCATTAAAGGGTACAGTCATCATTTCTGCTTGGTAACACAGGTAAAGGTACAACTGATGGCATAAATATGTTTTTAGAATGTCTGGTTAGCTAATTTCAGGAGAAATAACAGCTGGGGAAAATATAGGCATTATTCATAAAGTAAAGAGAGCACCCTATTTGGAAATAAAGCCAATTTTTTCTCACCATTCAAAGATTGCAGGCAATTAGGTCCTATTTCCTATTGCATAGTCTCATTGTCTGTGATATCATTAAGCCTATATACATTTAAAAACATGATATTTAAAAATTATGAACTCTGATATTATATACAGCCACTATTATAAGTATTCACACACAAATTTTTGCATTTGATAAACAGTGTATAAAAGTGACTTTGTTAGAGATTTCCAAATGACTAATAGAGCTAATTAAAAGTGCTTGAGTAACCATTTTCAAGATCTCATTCATATTCTGATTCATTGTTTGAAGCAAAATTCAGCATCCAATAAATGGAAAATGTGAAAACGATGGAGAACAATCCACTGATCCCTGAGTAGTTTCTTATTCTGGATTATATCAAGTTGAAAAACAAACACATACATTGCTAAGGCTTTGATTGAGTGCATATAAATGTCTCCTGAACAGATTCTCAAATTGAAAGGGATCTCTAAGACCATTTAGTTAAACCTGCACCTGAATTAGAATCCTCACTGTCTACAAGATTTGTCATCTTGAGGTCAAAGTCCTATTACTGATTACCTAGACTACCTTAGTCACTTTAAATACTAGCTGTCCTTGTTACCTGAAATATTCCTTCTTTATCCCTGACTCCTGACTTCCCTGGCTTCCTTTAAATCCCACCTAAAATTCTACCTTCAGCAATCCCTTGCAATTCTAGTGCCTTACCTCTTTTGTTTATTTTCTATTTATCTTGTATGTATCTTGTTTGTACATAGTTCTTTGCATGGCTGTCTATGTCATAAGGCTAAAACTCTGAAAGCAGGAACTGTCTTTGTCTGTCTTTTATATTCCCATTTCTAAGTACAGCGCTTGGTACAAAGCAGACCTCTACTAAGTATTTAGTATTTAACATCTTAATTGACATCCTTGCCTCTCTTCTCTTTTCTCTCAAATTCTTTCTTCATACAGCTAGCAGGTTAATATGCCTAAAATTCACACCCAACTGTCCAACCATTTCACTTCCCCATTGAGAAGTTCACTTCTTATTGCCTCTAGGATAAAATGGAAGCTCTGCTGTTTGGCATTTTAATTTCTCACAATCTGGCTCCAACCTTTGTTCCAGACCAATTTCACATTAGTAGTTGTCACTCTCTCTAAGGTTTAAAAAAAAAAAAAAACAACTGACTTACTTGCTAACCCTCTCCATCTGACATTCCATTTCTGCTCTCCCTGTTTTTGCAAAGCATGTCTCTCATGTCTGATATATTCTCCCTCTTCATATCCATTTCTTGGATCTGCTCTCTTTTCTAAACTCAGTGTAAATGACATTTATAGATTTCTTGTTCCTACTAATTGTTAATTGTATGTCCTCCCCTCACTATAAAATTACTTTTTATATTTGGATTCATATGCCTGTGGACCTCTGTTTCCCATTGTCCTTTCTACCCCAAATTTCTCCAGGATTCCTAGTGCCTCATGCAATGACTAGATTACAGCTACTTAACAAAAGCTTATTTGACATAATAAATTGTATGGAATTGAATTGTATCAAATACCACCTTCCAAGGTAACCAATTGTACTTTGAGGCAGTTATTAATCTTAGTGATTGTTTTCCTTATATTAGGTTTTAGTTTGCCTCTGCATCCTACCTGTGACATTTGGGGCCCACCAAAACAAGGGGTTTTCTCTCTTTTCAGATTATTACCCTTCAAATTCTGGAAGATGGCTATATGTCTCTTCTAAACCTTTTCCTCCTTAAGGTATATTCTTAATTCCTTTAACTATTCCTTATGAAGCATGAACATTCATTGTTTTTCCTGTTTAAGTATTGTTTAATTATAAAGGTGGAACAAGGTCTAGACTATTTCTATGACCTGCTTTAGCTCAGCTCCTGCATATTTCTCTCCTAAAATTGAACAAGTTTTTTAGAATTAAATTTTTGTACACTGTTAGGGTGGGAAAATATCTGTGGAATACGTGTTTCTGCTTCTTTCTTATTAAAAAAAGAGCACATTATATACTCAATTTATCAACTTACTTTCATTATTTCAAGTTCAATTTGAGAGCTGAATTCAAATTCTCAAAGTAAATCCTCCTAATAGAAACAAAAGGATCTCTGTCAAAAGATTTTCAAGAATGGATGGTATCACCATGCAAATAAACAAAGGAGGCTAAAACATACATTCAAAACACATTAATTTTGAAAAAGGAAGTTATTTATTATATGTCATGTATGGTATACAAGTGAAAACTGGGATCAGCTAAAGAAATAATCATCTTCAAAGAAATGTAGAGTATTCAAGTAAATCAGACAAGAGTCATATACTTTCTTAATAAACATTCTTAGGGAAAGGCACTAAAGTTCTGTCTTCTGATGATATACTGTGTGCAAATCTTTTAACCTCTCTGTGCCTCAGTTTACCTTTCTTTGAAGTGATAAGAATGATACTTATATCAAACCAATATATGATAAATATATGTGTATATATGTATGTATACATACCTACATTTAAAATGCTTAATATATGTATGATGAAACATAATATATATTATATTTAATATATGTATGTGCAAACACATATGTATACACACATATATTTAAGAGTTAGTAAGTTAAACATATGAGTGGGAGGAAAGAATAACTGAACTGATTCAGGGCTGGGAAAAATCTCCTAGATTACCATACCCATCTCTTCTACATTTTATAGATGAGGAAACTGAGGTCCTGAGAGCAGAAGCATGTTTTTCAAGGTTATTTCAGCTAGGGACTAAGCTGACTCACTGTATGTAAGCTGTCCCCTAAAGATAATAAATAACATTGACATGATGCCAAACAGTCAAGTACAGAATTTTACACCTATTTTAGAAAGTCACACATCATTTAAAAGACTACACAATAAAATAAATGAAAGCAAGAAGCCATGGAATTTTTTAGAGCATTTCTTAAATATATGACATCAGTTGAGATAGGGTTTTGTAGTGGCTGGAGAACTGAACTTTAAAATTTAAAGCACTAAATCAGCGAAACTTACCATTATTTACTTATTTATTATTATTAATCCTATGCTACTAAAATTAAGTACTTAAGTCACAGTTTAGAGATATAACTTGAGTATGGGAAGAATTTCTCATTAGTGAAAATGGTTATTTGAATAAGTGTAGAGTCTCTTTTTCTAGAATTTTGTAAAATTAATTTAAATTCTCACCCTTCTAGCATGATTAAGGAGAGATTCTGAATAAAGATAGATGGTTGGACTAGATGACCTAAGAAGGTCTTTCCCCCCCTCAGCTCTATTTATAATTATTTTCGTTGTTATAATTGAGTCTATATTATGCCTTGCCAAGCACTCAGACTTTTATAAAATGTGCATGTTTTTTGATCATAAGGAATTCTTCTTACCTCCTCCCAGTAGTTTTTCAAGAAGAGATCACATTCTACAAGAGATGTAATGAAAGGGTTCAAGATGATTGATGACTCCAAGAGAGAAGTGAATGCTGTCAGCCTCTGATCCCAATGTTTACTTGTCCTATGTCATTTACTAAGTAAATGAAATAGACTTATCCCATTTAATTTGAGAACTTTAGAATCTTCCCCAATTTAAATTACTAACAATTGCTGCATGTTTGATCAGATCCTTGCCTAAGAACTGTTAGTTGTCAGAATTTTTTTTTTCTCTAGAAGGCTGGTTAATCATCTAACCTATGCCCAAGTTTTATTGAGGGAGGCATTCTGAGCTTTATGAAATAGTGTTGGGGTTAACATTCTAAGAGAGGACTAGCTTTACTGAGTATGAATATAATTGCATGCATTGGACCTCCTTAGATTCAATACTAGTCATGTCAAAGGATGATGACACCCATTTGAAAAAAAATACAGCTCAGAGATCAAGGCATTCTGCCACTTACAATGATAGGAGCATGCTGAGAAGGAATCAAGGTGGGGGAAAGGGTGGTAATGGTGGCAGTAAAGAGGGAGCAACAGACCCTTTTATTCTGGGACCAGCTCTGACCTAACTTAGCAGAATGGGGAATTTGCATGTTGCTCCATCTTGGAGAAAGGTAACTTAATGACATTCACAAGAATGAAATAGCACCAGAAAAAGCCTTCTCGAGCTGTTTTCATCTTTGCTGGCTTGCATTGTCATCATGTATTTCTGGCAAATAGAGTTTGCATCAGTTCAGTTGACAGGTCTTCATGAATTTTAATATCCTGACTCCATATTCATGTTAGTGTTGATGTATCCCTGTACCTTTTCCCCACTTTATCTTCTGTAAGGAAACTGGATCTGGGCCAAAAATATATGGAGTATTGTCTTGCTCTGTGATTTCTCAAACAATTAATGCATTTTAAATGAAAAATTGTATCAGTTTATGGAATTTGTTCCTACAAATGCAAAAGCTATAACTCATAAGATCTCATGTAAATGAGAAAAAATAGATAACACATTATATAATTCTGCTCTTATGGCTTTTATACTGAATTTGCTTAAATATGGACTCCTTTAAACAAGACTAGGAGTTTGTTTTTCATGTCACTACAATACAATATGAAAACTTTGAAAGTGTCTAAACAGAATGTTACTTACATATTAAAAATGCTTACCTATAACAAGATGGATGTAATTGTGTCTAGTCATTATTTATTAATTCTTTCTTTAAGGAACAGAATTTCATACCCTGCAATTTCAAATTTTATATAAGCAAATATAATTTACCAATTAACATATGGAAAGTTGGTATTTAGTCACCTGCAAACCTGTGGATTATAGAAAGATATATCACAAAATCTGACATATAGAAAAATTTGTAACACAAAAGAAAAAGGTTTATGCAGAAGGAGAAAAATATAAAAGTCCATATTTTGGGAGACGAAAAAGCAGTTCAGTCCAGCACATTCAATTCCCCATTCTACTACATGATATTATAGGGAAGATAACATGTGTTCTGAGTATAAAAAGTTATAATAAATCTCTATTCTTGTCTTACATTAGATGTTATTTAGAGATTAATAAGTACATAAATAGCAGAGAAGTTGCAGTTCTAATCATAATAATTCGAGAGACTTGAGCACAGGTATACCACTTGGTCTATTTTGTTTCAGAGTAAATCTTGTTTCAGAGGTATTGCAAACTCAAATATCCTGAAATACTAAGATTGATCTTTTGTCTCTTTTATTTGTCTTTATCTATTTGTGAGAAAAGTTTTCTAAAAATTGTAGTCCATCAGCATTCATCCAGGCAACAATCATGCCATAGATTCAATAAAGGCATTTTATTGCCTTGACACCATTGCCTGAATGAGATCTATGTTAGGAATGAAAAGACTCTTGCATCTTCTTGAATTAGAAGTAGATATACATGCTTAGATTCTATAGTGACCATGTTAGATTCAGTTATTTATTTTCTATTAGATTATATATCTTTAGCTACATTTATGATTATAATGAGAGTGAGATAATAGATATAGTGCTGGATGAAGTTGCAATCATGAAGACCTGAGTTAAAATCTATCCTCGTTCACCTATCTCTTATGTGACTATGGGAAAATAATTTTATCTCTTAGAGTCTTGGACAAGACTTCAAGGGTCATATCTTATGGATGTTTGTAATCTCTCTGGCCAAGGCATTTACATGACAGAAAAAAAAATCATAGACCTTTGATGCATTGACATTTAAAACTTTCTAGTGATTCCCTTTTATTCTATTCTATTTCTCTTCCCCAAATAAATCCATGACTTCTATACTTCATTCCAACACACACAGACACACAATCACACACACACACACACACACACACACACACACACACTTACAAACAACTTAACCAAATATCAATATACTTCAATGTAATCAACATTTTGCTGAGCACTCAGGATTACTAAATGAATAATTTTTTTCTACTGCAGAGAATATAAATATGAATAAAACATAATTCCCATCCTCCTGGAGATTATACCATTTCACTTTAGTTGAGGATAATGGAGAATAAGACAATACACATATTACATATATTAAAGAGGTAGTAATACAGAATAGTTAAAATCTTCATGATTTTACTGGTTCAGCTTTGGTTCAGATTTTCCATAAAGAAACCATGTGGGCAAATGGAAGTTATTTAATATCTCTGTGCCCTAGTCAACTCTTTTTTCCCCTGAGGCAATTGGGGTTAAGTGACTTGCCCAGGGTCACATAGCTAGGAATTGTTAAATGTCTGAGATCAGTCTAGGAATTGTTAAGGGTCTGAGAACAGATTTTTAAGTGTCTGAGATCAAATTTGAACTCAGGTTCTCCTGAATTTAGGGCTGGTGTTCTATCTACTACACCACCTAGCTGCCCCCTCAATCAACTCTTAATGACTGTAAATTATAAATGCGTTGCAGATCAGTGTGGGGAACTTCTGTTTTTGAAATTATGAACACTGATAAAATAAGAGGACAGTAATAAGTCGGTTCTTGTCCTAACTTACAGAGTAAGAAAGTTCAAGGCAGAATATGCTAAATTCTGTAAGAGAGATTAATGGGTATTTAGGTGAAGACAAAATGTCTATTAACTGGGGGGATTAGGAAAGATTCCATGGAAGAGATATAATTTGAGTTGGGTTTTAGAAAACAAGATGAATTCCAATCGGTACAGAGGTATTGGAAAGGCATCCCGGGATGGAGTCATCATAAAGAAAAGTTTGAAGACTGCTGAAACAGATGTTTTAAAAAATGTGGGGTGCTGATTATTAGAATGTAAACTCCTGAATACAAGCATTGTTTCAGCTTTTTTATATCTCTATTTCTTTTCTTTTCTTTTTGGATTTGTTAATCATTATTTTCTTTTTTTGTTTTCTTTTTTTATTATAATAACTTTTTATTGACAGAACCCATGCCAGGGAAATTTTTTACAACATTGTCCCTTGCACTCACTTCTGTTCCAATTTTTCTCCTCTCTCCCTCCACCCCCTCCCCCAGATGGCAAGCAGTCCTATATATGTTAAATATGTTGTAGTATA
This sequence comes from Antechinus flavipes, assembly GCF_016432865.1. NCBI lineage: Eukaryota > Metazoa > Chordata > Mammalia > Dasyuromorphia > Dasyuridae > Antechinus > Antechinus flavipes. Next base: position 295,176,961 of record NC_067401.1, on the reverse strand, counting down.
TCCTAGATACAATATATGTGTGCAGAACAGAACAATTCTCTTGTTGCACAGGGAGAATTGGATTCAGAAGATAGAAATAAGACAGGAAGAAAAAAAATGCAAACAGTTTACATTCATTTCTCAGTATGCTTTCTTTGGGTGTAGCTGCTTCTGTCCATCACTGATCAATTGAAACTGAGTTAGATCTCTTTGTCAAAGAAATCCACTTCCATCAGAATACATCTTCATACAGTATCGTTGTTGAAGTATATAATGATCTCCTGGTCCTGCTCATTTCACTAAGCATCAATTCATGTAAGTCTCTCCAAGTCTCTCTATATTCATCCTGCTGGTCATTTCTTTTTTATAATATTTTATTTTATTTAATAATAATTTTATATTGACAGAATCCATTCCAGGGTAATTTTTTTACAACATTATCCCTTGCACTTGTTTCTATTCCGATTTTTCCCCTCCCTTCCTCCATCCCCTCCCCTAGATGGCACACAGTCCTATATATGTTAGATATGTTGCAGTATATCCTAGATACAGTATATGTTTGCAGAACCGAACAGTTCTCTTGTTGTACAGGGAGAATTGGATTCAGAAGGTAAAAATAACCCGGGAAGAAAAACAAAAATGCAAATATTTCACATTTGTTTCCCAGTGTTCTTTCTTTGGGTGTAGCTGCTTCTGTCCATCATTGATCAATTGAAACTCAGTTAGGTCTCTTTGTCAGGGAAATCCACTTCCATCAGAATACATCCTCATACAATATCATTGTTGAAGTGTATAATGATCTCCTGGTTCTGCTCATTTCACTTAGCATCAGTTCATGTAAGTCGCTCCAAGCCTCTCTGTATTCATCCTGCTGGTCATTTCTTACAGAACAATAATATTCTATAACATTCATATACCACAATTTACCCAGCCATTCTCCAATTGATGGGCATCCATTCATTTTCCAGTTTCTAGCCACTACAAACAGGGCTGCCACAAACATTTTGGCACATACAGGTCCCTTTCCCATCTTTAATATCTCTTTGGGGTATAAGCCTAGTAGTAGCACTGCTGGATCAAAGGGTATGCATAGTTTGATAACTTTTTGGGCATAATTCCAGATTGCTCTCCAGAATGGTTGGATTCATTCACAACTCCACCAACAATGCATCAATGTCCCAGTTTTCCCGCATCTCCTCCAACATTCATCATTATTTTTTCCTGTCATCTTAGCCAATCTAACAGGTATGTAGTGGTATCTCAGAGTTATCTTAATTTGCATTTCTCTGATCAATAGTGATTTGGAACACTCATATGAGTGGTAATAGTTTCAATTTCATTATCTGAAAATTGTCTGTTCATATCATTTGCCATTTATCAATTGAAGAATGGCTTGATTTCTTATAAATTAGAGTCAATTCTCTATATATTTTGGAAATGAGGCCTTTATAAGAACCTTTAACTGTGAAGATGTTTTCCCAGTTTGTTGCTTCCCCTCTAATCTTGTTTGCATTAGTTTTGTTTGTACAAAGGCTTTTTAATTTGATATAATCAAAATTTTCTATTTTGTGAACAGTAATAGTCTCTAGTTCATCTTTGGTCACAAATTTCTTTCTCCTTCACAAGTCTGAGAGATAAACTATCCTATGTTCCTCTAATTTATTTATAATCTCGTTCTTTATGCCTAAATCATGGACCCGTTTTGATCTTATCTTGGTATATGATATTAAGCGTGGGTCCATGCCTAATTTCTGCCATACTAATTTCCAGTTATCCCAGCAGTTTTTGTCAAATAATGAATTCTTATCCCAAAAGTTGGGATCTTTGTCAAACACTAGATTGCTATAATTGACTATTCTGTCTTGTGAACCTACCTATTCCACTGATCAACTAATCTATCTCTTAGTCAATACCAAATGGTTTTGGTGACTGCTGATTTATAATATAGTTTTAGATCAGGTACAGTTAGGCCACTTTCATTTGATTTTTTTTTCATTAATTCCCTTGAGATTCTTGACCTTTTATTCTTCTATATGAATTTTGTTATTTTTTCTAGATCATTAAAATATTTTCTTGGAAGTCTGATTGATATAGCACTAAATAAATAGATTAGTTTAGGGAATATTGTCATTTTTATTATATTTGCTCGGCCTATCCAAGAGCACTTAATATTTTTCCAATTATTTAAGTCTGACTTTATTTGTGTGGAAAGTTTTTTGTAATTTTGCTCATATAATTCCTGACTTTCCTTAGGTAGATAGATTCCCCAATATTTTATGCTGTCAACAGTTATTTTGAATGGAATTTCTCTTTGTATCTCTTGCTGTTGGATTTTGTTGGTGATATATAAAAATGCTGAGGATTTATGGGGATTTATTTTTTATCCTGCAACTTTGCTAAAGTTATGAATTATTTCCAATAGCTTTTTATTTTTTTAAAATAACTTTTTATTGATAGAATCCATACCAGGGTAATTTTTTTTTTTTTACAGCATTATCCCTTGCATTCACTTCTGTTCCGATTTTTCCCCTCCCTCCCTCCACCCCCTCCCCTAGATGGCAAGCAGTCCTTTACATGTTGAATAGGTTACAATTCCAATAGCTTTTTATTAGAATCTCTGGAGTTCTCTAGCTATACCATCATATCATCTGCAAAGAGTGATAGTTTGGTTTCCTCATTGCCTACTCTAGTTCTTTTAATCTCTTTCTTGACTCTTATTGCTGAGGCTACTGTTTTTAATACAATATTGAATAATAATGGTGATAGTGGGCAACCTTGCTTCACTCCAAATCTTACTGGGAAAGGTTTCAGTTTTTCCCCATTGCATATGATGCTTACTGATGGTTTTAAATATATGCTCCTGACTATTTTAAGGAAAAGTCCATTTATTCCTATCCTCTCAAGTGTTTTTATTAGGAATGGATGTTGGATTTTATCAAATGCTTTTTCTGCATCTATTAAGATGATCATATGGTTTTTGTTAGTTTGGTTATTGATATAGTCAATTATACTAATAGCTTTACTAATATTGAACCAGCCCTGCATTCCTGTATAAATCCTACTTGGTCATAGGGTATTATCCTGGGGATGATTTTCTGTAATCTTTTTGCTAATATTTTATTTAAGCTTTTAACATCAATATTCATTAGGGAGATTGGTCTATAATTTTCTTTCTCTGTTTTCAGTCTACTTGGTTTAGGTATCAGTACCATGTCTGTGTCGTAAAAGGAGTTTGGTAGGACTCCTTCAATCCCTATTTTTTTCAAATAGTTTATATAACATTGGAGTTAATTGTTCTTTAAATGTTTGGTAGAATTCACATGTAAATCCATCTGGTCCTGGGGATTTTTTCTTAGGGAGTTGGTTAATACCTTGTTCTATTTCTTTTTCTAAGATGGGACTGTTTAGGATATTTACTTCTTCTTCTGTTAATCTGGGCAAGCAATATTTTTGAAGGTATTCTTCCATTTCATTTAAATTGTCAAATTTATTGGCATAAAGTTGGGCAAAGTAACTCCTAATTATTGCTCTAATTTCCTCTTCATTAGTGGCGAATTCTCCCTTTTCATTTTTAAGACTAACAATTTGATTTTCCTCTTTCCTTTCTTAAATCAGATTTACTAAGGGTGTGTCTATTTTGTGGGTTTTTTCATAGAACCAACTCTTAGTTTTATTAATTGATTCAATAGTTTTTCTACTTTTGATTTTATTGATCTCTCCTTTTATTTTTAGAATTTCAAATTTAGTGTTTGGGGGGTTTTAATTTGTTCCTTTTCTAGCATTTTTAGTTGCAATTCCAATTCATTGACCTTCTCTTTCTCTATTTTATGCAAGTAGGCCTCTAGAGATATAAAATTTTCCCTTATTACTGTTTTGGCTGCATCCTACACATTTTGGTATGATGTCTCATTATTGTCGTTTTCTTGGGTGAAGTTATTAATTATGTCTATGATTTGCTGTTTCACCTAATCATTCTTTAGTATGAGATTATTTAATTTCCAATTATTTTTTGGTCTACTTTACCCTGGCTTTTTGTTGAATGTAATTTTCATTGCATTGTGGTCTGAAAAGGATGCATTAACTATTTCTGCCTTACTGCATTTGAGTTTGAGGTTTTTATGTCCTAATATATGGTCAGTTTTTGTATAGGTTCCATGAACTGCTGAAAAGAAAGTGTACTCCTTTCTGTCTCCATTTAGTTTTCTCCAGAGATCTATCATATCTAACTTTTCTAGTATTCTGTTTACTTCTTTGACTTCTTTCTTATTTATTTTGTGGTTTGATTTATCTAATTCTGAGAGTGCAAGGTTGAGATCTCTCACTGTTATAGTTTTGCTGTCTATTTCTTCTTGCAGCTTTCTTAATTTCTCTTTTAAGAATTTAGATGCTACACTGCTTAGTGCATATATATTTAATATTGATATTGCTTCATTATCTATGCTACCCTTTAGCAAGATATAGTTCCCTTCCTTATCTCTTTTAATTAGATCAATTTTTGCTTTAGCTTGATCTGAGATCAGGATGGCTACCCCTGCTTTTTTATTTCACCTGAAGCATAGTAGATTCTGCTCCAACCTTTTACCTTTACTCTGTATGTATCTTCCTGCTTCAGGTGTGTTTCCTGTAAACAACATATTGTTAGATTATAGCTTTTAATCCATTCTGCTAACTGCTTCCTCTTTATGGGGGAGTTTACCCCATTCACATTAATGGTTAAAATGACCAATTCTGTATTACTTGCCATCTTGTTAACCCCTGTTTATGCTTTTTTTCCTTTTTTCCCCCTTCCCCCCTTTTCCAGAATTAAACTTGTGAGCAGTACTTGCTTCTCACAGCCCTCTCTTTTTAGTATCCCTCCCCCCGGCCTTAGAGTTCCTCCCCCTATCTTACTCCTTTCCCTCACAGTTTCCATATTCCCTTCTGCTTAGCTTAATCCATCCCTTTTCACTTTTCTCTTCTCACTTTTCAATGAGGTGGGAGAAGTTTCACCATAAATTGAATATGTCTAAAATTTTTCTCTTAAAGCCAATTCTGATGGCAGTAAGATCCCTATTATATTCATCCCCCTCCATTCTTTCTCTCAGATATAATAGGTTTCCTTTGCTTCTTCATGAAATGGAGTGCCCCCACTTTACCCTTTTTCTGGTACAATGTCCTTTCCACCTCTAGTTTCTAGAATAAGGTATACATATATTTTTTATACATCTTTATAATAGAAAAATAGTTCCCAAGATTTCTTTTTACCTTTTTGGTTTCTCTTGAATTTTATATTTGTAGATCAAACTTTTTGTTACGTTCTGGTTTTTTCATCAGAAATAGATGAAATTCACTTATTTTGTTGAATGTCCATCTTCTTCCCTGGAAAAAGATGCTCATTCTGACTGGGTAAGTTGCATACCGAGTTCCTTAGCCTTTCGGAATACCTTATTCCAGGCCCTTCAATCTTTTAATGTGGATGCTGCTCGATCCTGGGTAATCCTTATTGTGTCTCCTCTATATTTAAATTGGGTTCTTCTAGCCGTTTGCAGTATTTTTTCATTGATCTGAGGGTTCTGTCATTTGGCCACTATATTTCTTGGTGTTTTGATTTTAAGATCCCTTTCAGTAGGTCATCAATGAATTTGTCTATTTACCCTCTGTTTCTATGACTTCTTGGCAGTTCTCTTTGATAATTTCCTGGAAAATAGTGTCCAGGCTCTTTTTTTCATCATTTTTTTTTTTATTTTTTTGGGAATCCAATAATTTTCAAATTGTCTCTCCTGGATCTATTTTCCAGGTCTGTTGTTTTCCCAAGAAGGTATTTCACATTCTTTTCCATTGTTTGATTTTTTTTGGATTTGCTTGACTGATTCTTGTCATTCAATTCCATTTGTTCAATTCTGATTTTCAATGAAGTATTTTCTTCACTCACTTTTTTTTATATCTTTTTCTAATTGTCCAAGTTAGTTGGTTGTTCTATGGAATTTTTTTCCATTTCGCCAATTTTATTTTTTAGAGAGCTATTTTCTGTTTCCGGTTCACTAATCCTATTTTTCAAGGATTTGATTTCTTTATCCACTCTGTCTTTAAATGAGTGGGATGATTTCTCCAGACTCTCTTGCCAAGCCTCCCTCTCCTTTTCCCATTTTTCTTCTAGCTCTCTTGTGAGAACCTTTTTAATTTCTTCTATGAGATTCATCTGTGCTGAGGAACAGATGATCTCCTCCTTTGAGGATTCACTTGGAGATAATCTGTTTTTAGTCTCCTCAGGGTTTAGACTCTATCCATACAGAAGTTGTCAAGGTTAAGGTCCTTTTCAATTTTTTGTTCATTTTGTCAGAGAAGAATCAAAGACAAACTAGCAAAGAAAAAAAGAAAAAAACCCAAATGGAATCTGCTTTTTTGGGGGGAGACGCTGGGTGGTGTTACCGAGCTTCCTCTACAGACTGCGGGGGCAGCAGCGAGGCACTAGCCCGACTGTGCTGCTCTTGCGCTCTGAGACTCCGAGAGCATGCTGAGACACTGTGGGGGAGGGGTGGCCAGGTACTGACAGACTTCAGCTGTTCCGGGTATTTTTCACCCTTGGTGTTTTTAGCTTCTCTGCTGGGCTACTGACTTGCTGCTAGAGCAAATTATCCAATCCTGTAGCACAGCTCTCCCTGCAGAGATGGCTGAGATCACACCCCACCCCACCCTGCTCCTGTCTGCTCAGCTGTGAGCTACCTGCCGGGCTCTCGCTGCCACTGCCTGCCCTCAGCCTGTCCCCAATCTAAAAATGTCCCTGCCCTCAAGCAAAAACAAACCTTTCCTGGCGAATTTCAAGGATGTCTTCTCTTGGTAACTATTTGTGGGTTTTTTTTTTTTTTTTCAGTCAAGCATTAATTCAGAAGCTTGTCATGAAATGAATTCTGAGAGAAAATGCAGTGCTTACACAGCTGTGTGCCTCCTCTCTGCCATCTTGGCCGGAAGTCTATATCTCTAGTTCTTAACATTTATTTATTAGCACCCAGGATACTGTGCTGGGCACTAATTTCTGAAATGATTAGTTTTTTATTTGTAAAAATAAAGTCTATAGAGCACTAGAGAGTACTAGAGTACTCTAGAGCTTGGTTATTTAAAAGTCCCAAACATTTCCCCCTGAATATATTGTTAAGCAATAGAGAACATAACAATAAGAAATAGTAACCTCTGAGTCATACACTGACTTTTTTTTTTTACATCTCATACAAATTAAGGAGAAAGTGTATAGATAAGTCAATGTACTTAAATTCTCCCAAGGCATACATATACAGCAAAATTATAGCTTCAAATTGTTGTGATACAGGAGCCATCTGCCAGTGGTTGCTGGAGGTCTAACTCAGACCTGTAGAATGGGTCTCTTCATGTGAGTAAATGATGATGATACAAGGAGGCTGAGAGGCAGTTGCTGTTCTCTGACCTCTCCACTGAGAGGCAGTTGTCTGATCTCTCTCCTCTTCCCTCTGCCTTCAGTTTATTTCATATATGTATATATGTATGTATATGTATATGCCATTGATTTTCAATGCCATTCTTTTATTGATTCTGGAATCCAATGTATTCCTACTAAAGATAAGTTCCCTGTTAGAAGGAACATTATGATTCTCTTTCCTTAGTAAGGTAAGAATAGGTGATTTTCAAAGAATTCCTCACATTCTCAGTCCTTACAATTCAAGGTATTTTGGGGTTCCAATCACATACTCCAAAACATATTTCTCAAGTTTATCCATCCATTCTAAACATTATTTGCAATAAATAATAATTTCCATGTAATATCAAAATATTACTGAACACTTTTTGGACTCAATTGACATTCTGTAAAGGTCTAAAACTCTGAATAGGTGTGCTGGAATCCGACAGCTAAGCACTTAAGGCCAATTACTTATTGGACAATACTCTATTACCATATGCTTGGAAAATGGCCCTTCTCACTATTCTTTGCTGGCTTGATCTTTTGGTGTTTACAGATAATTGTAGGAGGGATTAGGGGGTGGAATAAGACAAGCCAAAGTCACTTTGGCAGTGGCCAAGGAGAAGAGAGGTTGTGGAGAGCTTGTGTCTGTCCCCTTCACTTCTCTCTCTAAAGACCAAGAATAAAGACCAAGGACTTTTGCTGATCCTGACTCCGGCTGATTCTAAGGCATCCAGGGTGCTAATCTGGACTTCACACCATTCTATTTAGAAACTTGTCCTAAGCTTTGCAAAAATCAATCCTCTGAATGTATCAATTTTAGCTACTATTGTGTAATTCAAAAATCAAAAAGGTTCTCCACATTTGTCTTCCTGATATTATCCATTAGAAGCTAAAGCATTTTATGTTCTAATATTTTAGTCTTAAAGAGAAGGCAAGGATAAATAATCCTTCATCACAAATGGGTTATGCTCCAAAAGTTCATTTTTTAAGTTAGTTATTTGGTGTTTGAAATACATTTTTCCAAAGAAAGATTGTTATAAATGGAGGCCCAGGACTAGACCACAGAAGTCTATTAATGTAGCTAAAGTGCATTGCATTTGCTATGAAAAATAGAAGTGAATACTGTCAAATAAAACAAAACTAAATTAAATATGCTCTATGTATCATATATTTTTGTTCATAGATCCTTCTATCAAACAAAATGGAATTAAATAAGATGTACTGATGCATCTATCATCCCTTCATTAACTAATTTATTTATCAATATCATTTATCTATCCACTTATTAATATCTTTCTGTCATCTAGGTCACTAGTTGGCAGAATAGATAGAACTCTGGAACCTAATATCAAGAATACCAGAGTTCAAACACTATCTCAGAGATTTATTAGCTCTATGAATTTTGGTAAGTTACTTAAACATTATCTGTCTGAGTTTTCTTACCTAGAAACTAAGGACAATAGCACCTACCTCACATGATGTGATAATTAGATAATATTTACATTTGCAATTTAAAAAAATATTTGTCTACATTTAAGTGCTACATAAATCTAGTTTTCAGTCTGTCTCTCTATCATGTATCACATATTCATGGAAATGGAAAATCCTACTAGAGCACAGAAGTTGCCCTGGAGTCTCTTGTGTGATACATATATACAAAAGATATGAATTGAATTGTTGCTTGAAGACAGCCCTGGAAATCAAAAGCTACACATAGCTTAGCTTTCTTGCTGCCTTGAGGAGCAAAGGAGAAAAAAATTTGGAACTCAAACCATAATTTGTGATTAGAACCCCCAAATACCTTGAATTGTAAGGAATGAGAATGTGAGGAATTCTTTGAAAATAACCAGAATCCTGGGTCTTTAAGTACCATAACAATGGTGCTTAAATTTTGACTTTTTCCACCAAAATGAGAAAGATTTGAGTATAGATTTTGTCCATAGACTGGTCCTGCAACCTTGGAACTATATTAAATAACTATAAAGATGTTCTTTATCACAAAGTATTATTGCCAGTGATGACTTTTTCTTTTTAAACTATTTTTAAAAAATAATTTATTGATAGAAGCCATGCCAGGGTAATTTTTTACAGCATTATTCCTTGCACTCACTTTTGTTCCAATTTTTCCCCTCCCTCCCTCCACCCTCTCCCCCAGATGGCAAGTAGTCCTTTACATGTTGAATATGTTACAGTATATCCTAGATACAATATATGTGTGTAGAATCGAACAGTTTTCTTGTTGCACAGGGAGAATTGGATTCAGAAGGTATAAATAACCCAGGAAGAAAAAAATGCAAGCAGTTTATATTCATTTCCCAGTGTTCTTTCTTTGGGGGTAGCTACTTCTGTCCATCCTTGATCAATTGAAACTGAATTAGCTCTCTTTAACAAAGAGATCCACTTCCATCAGAATACATCCTCAAACAGTATTGTTGTTAGGTATATAATGATCTCCTGGTTCTGCTCATTTCACTTAGCATCAGTTCATGTAAGTCTCACCAATGCTCTCTGTATTCATCCTGCTGGTCATTTCTTACAGAACAATAATATTCCATAATGTTCATATACCACAATTTACTCAACCATTCTCCAATTGATGGACATCCATTCATTTTCCAGCTTCTAGCCACTACAAACAGGGCTGCCACAGAGTGATGACTTTTTAAACTGTGGGCATGTTGAATTTGAGATGTCTATGAAACATCTACTTAAAGATGCCTAATAAGCAATTTGTGATCTATAACTGTAAGTCAAGCCATACTAGGAGATATTTTGATCTGGGAAAAAGTAAAATGAAAAATAGTTTCTGATCCTCTGTATCCCACATTTTCTAGTGTCAATGGCAGAAAATAAAATAGAGGATGCTAACAATTTTGAAGTTCTTAACCTGCCTGCAACACTAGCTGAATTGTTGAATCTCTTAATGCTTCACCATTAGTTTATGACAAATACTCTGTTATAGTACTAACAGAACAGAAACATTCATAATCATACTAAAATTGAAATCAGAAGATAAAGAACCACTAGCCAAATGGAAAGATGAATCATAAGTTTGTTTACTTAAGAGGGAAAAAAGATAAAGTAGTTGATAGTAGATTAGATTCATCTTTCTGAAAAAAAGACAAGCAGAAACATTTCTTTGTGGGATAGCTGGAAATCTAGTATTGCAGTACCACTGGAAACAAATAGCAGTTTAGATAGCAGTAGTGATTGAAGTTAAAAAATATTTATGAAGAAGCTGAATTCTTTCAACTAAAGCAAATATATATATATATATATATATATATATATATATACACACATATATATATTTTACATTTAGTGATTAAAATGAAAAGGTAGACAAAAGTGAAGACAATAAGTTTCTGCTGCAAAATAACATTTGGATCTAAAAAATAAAGGGATACAAAGACTTGTAGATTATGTAGAAATCATTCAGTTTAACAATCACTAAGCATTTTTAACCATGCTATTAAACAATATACAGTCATGACATTAAGTATTGGAGAATAGAAAGAAAAACCAAGAAAATCTCTGTCCTCAAGGAGTATATAGTTTAGTGAGGAATCTAGCAATGCTATAAAAATAACAAAAGCAAAATACAACAACAACAAATCAACCAACTAGATACCCTTAAGCATGTGGAGAATTACGGAAAGTACTATGAGAGGAGAAATTACAAACAGTTGTGGATGGGTGAGTAAGAGGAAAAACCTTTTACAAAAGATATGGATTGAATTGGTGCTTGAAGACAGCCATAGAAATCAAAAGATACATATAGCTTAGATTTCTTGTTGTCTTGAGGAGCAAAGGAGAAAAAATTTGGAACTCAAACATTTTATAAAAAATGAATGTTGAAAATAATTTTTACATGCAAGTAGAAAAAGTAAAATTTCTTTTAAAAAAAAGATGATGATTAAACAAGGTGCATATTTCCTTAAAGAATATTACTGGTAGGTAGGAGATGCAATTAAATACCAAGAATAATATCATATAAAATTTTAAATAAATAGTTCACAAGAAAAGAAACAACTTTTAAAAAATAAATAAAGAAGTCATTTCAATAGTAGCTATATTTCTGTAGTCTACTCATTAAGGGCTTGGATCAAAATCAATATCAAATTCAAAGAAAGCATAGTGAAAAGTTGTTGGATAGAAATTATAATCCTACTCTAAAATCTTTAAATGAGTAGTTAACTCCAAAGATAAAAAAAGAGCAAAAGTGAAGAAATGGGTGACCATTTTAAAGAGAAATTTACCTTTTGCAAAACAGTTGCTATAAGAAAGAATTAAAAATTGGGCCCAGAAACTAAAATTTCACAAATTAACATTATGTATGTTATGTTGTATTTTTATTTATTTTGTTAAACACTTCCCAGTTCTATTTTACTCTGTTTTTTTCAGACTTCAAGTTTGACAACTTTGACCAGGAGCATTTCAACAATCTTTCAGTCTTCAGATGCTATTAATTTTTCACATTTTTTACATGATAATTAAAAAAAGTCAGTGGAATTTTTTTCTTTCAATTTACATTCTCTTCATTGTATATATTATTTTCATTATTCTGTTTACTCTGTATCATTTCATATATGTCTTCCACAGGAAAGGGGCAGAGATTCTCTCTGTGAATAGGAAATAGGTGAGAAAAAAATTATTCTACCATAGTAGGTATGTACTATTTTTGGCACCTTTAGTCTCAGAGAGTTGTCCAAAGCACTAAGAGATTAATTGATTTGCCCAGGGTCTTAAAACTAGTAGTTGTCAGAGGCAGGACTTAAGTCCAGCCTTTTTTGGATTTTTTTTTAAATCATAGATTGTTTAATTACTTACTATTAAATATGCACTTTTTTGAGTTTTTTACTATTATAAGAAATATTTTTATTAATATTTTGGAGCATGTGAGGGCTTAATTTCTCTTTCATCTTCGATTCTCTTTGGATACCTACAACCTATGAATATCTCTCCAGTGATCTCTATCTTATGATGATAAATGCTGAATCATATATGTATACATATGTATAATTTACTTAGTATATTATTTATTCTATAATAACACACATAATTATATCATATACACACAAATATATAAAATTATATATAGGTATATATGTAGACATACATGTAAAGATGTATATATGTAGAAAATACATATCCACATATATACATCTGTCTCTCTATGCATGCGTATATGTTCATACCATTTTCCATATATATATATACACACACACATGAACATACACATATATACATATTCATATGAAATATGATCTGAGAAATTTGAGTTCTTACATCAATATATCCTCCCTTTGAGGAACTTTTCAACATAGTTAGAATTTTACTTGATTAATTCAAATTTTGATATATGGCTTCTCAATCAAAAACAGAAAATTGATGTCTCAAGTTTGAGATAGGAAATATCTATTTTTAATATGCAGCATGCTTTTCAACAGGAATTCAGCAAGTATGAAAAAGTGAACCTCCCTTTCAGTGTAAATTAAATCATAAGGACCCCAGTTGCAAATTTTTTTACTTGTCCTTTATAAGAAATAATACTCTTCAAAAAGTTGGGAATGAAAATTTCTGTAAATTTTTGCATTACTGAAAAAAAAAAGGGCATGAACATTTCAGTCATTTTCTTAGCTTGAAAAAAATGCAAACTTTTTGGGAATAGGGAAGTGCTTCATGTTTATCTTTAAGTTCTAAGAGGCAGTGTAGCATGTTGTATAGGTAGCTAGGTTCAGCACTAGGAAGAATTAAGTACAATTCTCTACTGACACTTACTTTTTGTGTGATCCTGGTCAAGTCATTTAATTTCTCTAAGCTAATGGTTTCAAACTCAAATATAAATATGCTTGTGGGAAGCATATTGATTTAGAAAATCACAAATTGATATTTTTTGTTGCATAGCATTTTTAATTTACTTTTTATTAAACATTTTTCAATTAAATTTGTGCTTGGATAGGCTCTGATCAAGAATATGTGGACAGTTGTAGCTCAGTTTGATACCTCTGTTCTAGATAACCCTTTGAGATTGGAAGTATCTGTCCTACTTTGGTAAAGGGATTTCATCATCTAAAACTTCTCTTTTACTGGTTAAATCATTGGTCTCATCAAGTCAGGTATCCCTTGAACAATGTTTGGCATTTGATAAACATTGTATTTGAATAGGTTGTTAACTCCAAATTACTTTCCAAAGTGGCTATACCAATTTAAAGATCTATCAGTAGTATACTAAGGTATTTATTTTCCCACACTTTTTAACATTAACTACTTGAATCTTTTTATATGCATTTGCTAATTTGTTGGATGTGATGTGAAATTTAAGTAATTTTTATTTGCATTCAAATAATTGCTAATTTAAATAGTTATGAGCTATAAAAGTGCTCTCTGAGCCCATATGCATTCTATCAGATAAGGTTCTTAGTTACTGGCTATATCTTTTCTCCCAGAATTCTAAGAGTATTCTCTAGGAGTAGTGCCATTGGCACGATCCCTTGCCCCATATAATTTGTTCTTCCCCATGTCAATAACATTTACTGCCCCATCATTAATTAACCAATTGATGGCACTTAACTTAAAAAAAAAACTGATAAAAAGAATGCATTGTCTTTGTTCACTGCTGTGCTCTGTTTCAAAGATTATTTCTCAGGGCTATTCTGTTCACTGTGGAGCAAACTGGCTTAGATTTTAACTTTGGTACATCTGAAGACTCTTCCAAGCTTTCAAAATTTACAAGATTGTAGGCTACTCTGTCTAATCTTCCATACTATTACATTTAAGAACAGGCAGAATAAAATGTATTGTAGATAGGAAAAAAAAATTCATAAGCTCAAAGTTTCATATTAACCGAGATGGGGAAAACAAGGTACTGGTGCTGACTTGCTGTCAAAAGTTCATGGCATAAAATAGCATGACTTTCCTCAATCACCATCAGAAAATAGATCTAAATTCAGTGAGTTTGTGACTTTTGAATATAAACTTAGTTCTAGTTCAGGAGATAAGAAAGTCTTTTTTTCACAGAAAAGAAAATAGACAGAAAACAGTCTCAGAAGTCACTCCAATCCCCAAAGTGGCTTGGCATTTAGGTAGAGCCCCCTGAATATGTTTCTATGACTGGGCTCATCAATCAGCCCACAAGTTTCTGGAACAAATTTTCCTAGCATTATTAGTACTTTCTTATTTTAAGAATCATTTATTCATATTCTTCCTTTTATCTTAGAGTTCTTCATCTGAAGTATATTCAAGTACTAAGCAATTCCTTATACAACCCCAATATTAGATCATATGAAAGGTTTTTGATACATTTCTCACAATTGATAGCTTCTTTTCATATCTTAGCTACATTGATTTTTTGCATGCAATATCTTTTCAATTTATCATAAATAAAATTATCTTTTATCTTTTGTGATCACCTCAGTCCTGTAATTTTGTTTAAGAACTTCCCCCCTTGGGGCAGGTAGGTGGCACAGTGGATAGAGCACCAGCCCTGAAGTCAGGAGTACCTGAGTTCAAATTTGGTCTTAGACACTTAACACTTCCTAGCTGTGTGACCCTGGGCAAGTCACTTAACCCCAATCGCCTCAGCAAAAAAACAAAACAAAAAAAAAAAACAAAAAACCCACACACAAAAAATCTTTTTCATAGTTATAAAACATACATGATCTAGTTCTCATGTATTGAAAAATAATTATATGATGATTAATATTCAACTTGCATAACCATTTAATAACATTGTGGTTTATGGAATAAATTGTTGGTATAAACCTAATTTCTGCCCAGCTGACTTATAATTGTCTCAGTATTTCTTGTCAAATAGGAAGTTCTTACTGAAGGCACACATAATCCAAGATTTATAAAAAATGATGTTACTGAGTTCAGTTGTTGCTAATTCTTTATATTTTCTGTTTTAGTAATCTATTAAAAAAAACATTTTAGGAAAATTTTGGGAAGATACTGGAGTAAGTCAGTAAACTCCAAGCCATCCAGATTTCCCCCACAAACAGAACAAATTTATACCTGAGGACAAACATAGACTAGTGAAAAACAAAGAACAGGGGACCCCCTGGAATAACCAGATAAAACAGGAAGAAAGAGCCAGGATAAGTTTAACCAGTGTGAAGTGCTAACATCTCCTGGCTAGCTGTACAGAAACAACCAGTTGAGGGTCCTGGGCATAGTGTAGTGCTGGAGAAACTGAGGTAGGAGAGGGATTAGAGAATTTTTAATATTTTATTAATGGGAGAGTAAAATTAACTGAACAGGACTCTCATCTCAAATTATCCAGTTAGACAGAGATAAAGATATACTGGGACCATGGAATCCATGTTGGTCCCAGGGCTGGAGGAGACTGTCATCTCAAAGCATCCAGAATCCAGCCTCCAGCCTCCAGCCTCCAGCAATGAATAGAGGAACCCTAACTTCTTAAATACCTTTTTTCTAAACAAAGGAAGGGGTAAGAAGTGGGGGAAAACTTCTATCAGGATGGGGGAGGCCACAAATCCTAAAAACTCTGAATACACAGAGATAAAGATGTCAGTGAGGTATCTTGGAATATTTTAGAGGAATATTGTAAATTCTTAAGGACAGAAAAGAGTTAGGAGGTCTACTCTCTTGTTTATCTTGCTAACAATTTATAACCTTAGAGCAAATAGTCCTCAGTCTTAATGGACCAGAGAGGGATTTACAGCTAAAGGGATAGATACAGAACAGTTAAAGAAACTGAGACAGGGGAAACTAATGCAGGGAAACTGAGCCAGGACAGTTAAAGAGAACTGTGGCATAACAATAGCTGGGTGTGGCTGAAGACTCAGCCTGAACTATAGGAACTTTTTATGTCCTGGACAACATGGGGAGTCAGGGGTCTGAGTCAGGGAAGACTGTAGGAACTTCTGCTGATTAGGAACACTAGGCCTAGATATGCTGTTGAGATACAGAAAATGGGCAAGAAGGAACCAGCAAACTCAATGAATGCAGAAACAGTGGGAAAAGGAAGCTGAGAGCTCCTGGCACCTGCAGGAGGGTAGAAATCTTTGTTTGGGATTCCAGACCAGAGAGGAGAGCTGACATAAATCTAAAGGTACTATCCCCCATTCCAGGATTAGAAATGCTTACACTAATAATACTCATTTAAAAGAATTGGCAAAGAAGAAAAAATTCAATCACAGAGACTTATTATAGGAATAGGGATTCATCTTCAGAGGAGGACAGTGAAGTAAAAAAAAAAAAAGCCTTTTCTATCCCAAAGATATGCCCAGAGAGAAATTATAGAACTCAAAAAAGTCTTTAAAAATCATATCATAAATTTTGAGGAAAAAATAAAAAAAAATCATTCAAGAAAAACAAGATTATGAAAAAAGTTAATCAGCTAGAAAAGGAGATACAATCTTACAAAAAATAATCCTTTGAAAATTAGAATTGGGCAAAGGGAATCCAATAAAGGAAAAAAAAATTACAAAACAAAATATAAAGGGTGGAAAAAAATAGAACAGAATGTGAAGCATTTTATAAGAAAAAAACAACAGATCTAGAGAACAGATCAAGAAAAAAAAATATAAGAATAATTGGACTACCTGAAAGCAGTGACCAAAAAAAGAATTTTGACACAATACTACAAAAAAAAACAATCCAAGAAAATTGTGATAGAACATGAAGGAAAAGTAGAAATAGAAAAAGTCCATTGATTACCACTTCAAAGAGATCCTTTGAAGAAAACACATAAGAATATTATTGTCAAATTTTGAAACACCAAAGAGAAAATTGTGCAGGAAATAAGAAAAAAAATTAAAATATACTGGAGCTACAGTTAGAATTTTATAGGATTTTCAGCAGGGGCAGAAGATAAGGGATCCATAGTGGGAGAGGAAATTAAGTAATAGCAAGGCAAGTTATGGAGCAGAATTAAAGAAGTTATCAGGGATAGGAAAAAAGAGATATACACAAATACTATAATAAGGATCAGAAGGAGAATTTATAAGAAAAAAGTAGGGGCAGTAATTATTGATCTTAGACAAAGTCAAATTTAAAGATTCAATCAAGAGAGAGATCTACATTATATGTCAGCCATATTAATATTGTTTTAGATGCATGTTTACATATGGGTAAATGTGTGTATATATATATGTATATATATATGTGTGTGTGGGTATATGTGGATATATATGTATATATTTGTATATGAGTATGTGGATATATGTATATGAGTAGGTGCATGAGTGGTATGAATGTATATATATGTATATAAAAGTATATATAAATATATCGGTGCTTAGTGTAAGCCTGCTTGGGAGAAATGGTAGGTGAAAGGGGAAAATAAGAATAAAGCAAAAAGTGCACAACATTGAAGAAAAGAATAACCTACAAGGAAGAAAAGGAAGGATAGAATTATAGGAATATACTCTCTTCTATATACTTTCTTGAAATGGAAACTTATTGTTACATATTTTGAATACCCCTGATGATCTGCTGGGCACATGAAATTGGCTTTTTCTGTTTTATTTATTTTCCTTTTCTGTCTTTCTTTTTCTATTTTTTTCTTATTTTGTATTTAGTTCAATTATGAATGAAAAAAATATCCTCATAAAAAGCTTTAACTAGTTTTAAATGTGGTTATTTAGAAATGAAAGTTCCATGTACCTAAGATTACATATTTTCATTTGTTCATTATTATTGTTTTGTAGTTTGTCTGCTATCATATTTGATGATATAGCGTAATGAATTGTCACCATCTATTAGCTGAATGATTGTAATTAAGTTGTGATTTAGTATAGTTTAGTAGAGTTGAAGTTAGGAGACAATTTTTTTTTAAAATTTCTAGCACTAATATTTACTGACTTTTGTGGGAGAGCTTTTTCAACAATTTAGTAAATCTCTTATTTTTAATACTCTCATATCATAAATAGTAATAGAAATCTCTGCTTTGTCATTTGTTACTTTTATTATTTTGGACAAGTCACTTAATTACTCTGGTCCTCATTTTCATCATCTGTATAATGAAATTATTGAAATAAACAATCTCTCAGGACTTTTCTAGCTCTACCTCAAAATCCTATGAAGAAGTTTCATACTTTGTTATTTGTCTTTTGTTCTTGAAGAGGACCATGACATCAGTAAGGTGATGCCATGACATGCAAGTGAATTGGATTTCAGTGAAGCAGGACTGTGCAAAGTCACCTGCCTTGCTTTTCTCTCCAGAATCATCTGGGACTAGTGGCCAAAAAAATAGATCAGGATAGATTGGCAATGGCCCTGGACACAATGGGACACTTTGATCTTTTAAAGCTAAGTTCTTCAAGTCTCATTTTGACTGAGGCAGCACTCATTCAGTGATTAATACTAGGCAGCAACTGAGGCAAAGAATCTCCTCTTTCATCTAGTGGAAAAAAATAACTAACTAAATACATATATTCAGGGTTTCTGTCAAAGCAGAAATGATTGCTATTTACATGCAACCTGAGTCAATCAGGAACCAATAGATGGCTCGTCTTTCCTCAAATATAAAATAAAATCTTCTTAGTTTCTAGGCCTTCTATAATCTGATTATAACCTACTTTTCACCTTAATTTCATATTATTCTTCCTAATACTTTCTATGTTCTAAGCAGATCTAATGACCAAATTGTTCCTTCAATTGAACTTTCCATCTGTTCCCTCTATCTACCTGTTCCTGCAATATACTCTATTCATCTTCAGCTCTCAGAGTCATTTCCTGACTTTGAAGTTAAACTCAGATATTACTTTTTTCCATCATAAATCCTTTACTAATCTCTCAGAGATTCTTGCTCATTTCTTTCATAAATTATATTCTATTATATTTCTCTATATTGCTGGTAGAATTTAAGCTTCCTGAAGGTAAAAAAGCCATTAGAGATATTTATTTGAGGAATTAAACTGAAGGTGTTTTGTAAATTTTAAAGACTATACAAATGTGTTATTATTTTCATTGTTAATAATGTTTCTGAGCTCCAGTTTTCTTGTCTCTAAAAGAAAATAAGACCTGCACTACATTTCCATCAGGTTCATTATCTAGTTTGATAAATTGTAAGGAGTTATATAAATATAGACTATAATTATAAAGGAACCCAGATCTTTTTCTTAGTCCATAAGGTATATTAAAATTGTCTTTCATAAATAAGAGAGGAAATAAAACAAAACCAATAATAACTTACTTATTCATATGTGAAGTTTCATGAGGAAAAATAGTAATGAAGTTTGTTTTCTATATAGGTTATAATCTATGTGAATAAGGTCACCTGTAAAACATTTCTGTATGTTGATCTTTTAAGAACAGAATCTATAAAAGTGACCAACTTCCCATATGCCTTTACTCAATGACATTCTAACTTCCATTGTAAAAGGATTTAATGGTAAGCTGAAAATAAGAATTCACATTAAATATGGGAATTTGAGATTCATATCTTCCTTCATATTATGGATGGCTGTCATTTCAAGGTATTCTCTAATGTATTTCTGAATTCAACTATAGTTTGATTTCATTTAATTCTCAAGAGTCCCAAGAGAATACATTAAAAATCTACATGAATAAGGATACTTGATGAGAGCCAAATTTAATTATTTTTGAAGCCAAGACAAATCACAACAGGATGCTGCTGTAGCAATAAGTTTCCAAACAAATTCATTACTTCCCCCAAATCCCAAACAAACCCCAAAGCCATCTATCCAAATACTTTTCACTTAAAGAGAAGACAGCCCCTCTAAGTCTTGGCCCAAAGCCATTTTTTTGGGAAGCTTAGGGAAAGCTATACATTTCTCACCTTCAAATGAGGCAGTTATATTGATGATCCCCTTTTGTTTCTGTTTTCATTCCCTATAGTCTTACCTTGTCTTTTATTATATGCTTTAGATGATAAATTGTCAGGGATTGTGGATATTTGAATAGAATCCAAAACTTCACTGTTTGAGAGACAGACTAAGCAGATCACAAAGGTGTGATACTCTAGTCTTTTATGTTGCAATGTCTACAGTTGGTTAGTTCACCCTTACAAGTATTTCCAGGGGAAAAAAATTCCTCTTCACTTATTACTAATTCATTAAAACTATTTACTAAAATTTGAATTGTTGCCTCATTCATCCTACTTCTGACTCTATTGTCCTGTTACATTATCCTGTTACGTTATCTACTTCCTAGCTCAATAAATTAAGAGTATGTAAATAGAGAGGATGTTCAACAGACCTAAAAGTAAGGAAACCTGATACCAGCCTTGATCCATACTAGTGCTATTTTGAAACTTTACCCAAGTCATATAACTTCATTAAATTTCAGTTTTCTCAAATGTAAAATGAAGGTGCTGGACAAAATCATCTCTAAGATTCCTTATAACTCTGAAATACTAAGATCTCCTTGCAGAAACACTTTCAGAGGTCTTCACAAACATAAATTTCCATAGAACTCAAATTTAAGAGAGATAGAGGAAAAAGAGAGAAAAGATACTACATATCATTGTAATTTGTACTTAGAATTGTTTCACTGGTTGATGTTTAATAGTTCTCTTCACTTTATTGGAGAGTCTTCATGAATTACTGTGGCAGA
The DNA here is from genome assembly GCF_016432865.1 of Antechinus flavipes. NCBI lineage: Eukaryota > Metazoa > Chordata > Mammalia > Dasyuromorphia > Dasyuridae > Antechinus > Antechinus flavipes. Next base: position 295,156,026 of record NC_067401.1, on the reverse strand, counting down.
AAACATCCATGAAATCAAGTCAAAGCAATGAGCTCTTACTAGGTGCCAGACATTATGCACTGGGAATAGAAGCAAAAGAAAGATTGTCTATGACCTCAAGTAGCATACATTTTAATAATGGAAGAATACATATAAAAAAAAAGCTAAAAAGTAATTATGGGGAGGAAAATTGAAAAAGAATTCTGTAGAGTCAGCTGTGGTCACCACAAAAGATTAACGGTGTGAACATGGAATTTTAATTAAAAAGGAACCAATCAGAAGATTTTCAGAATGAAAAAGCTGGTGGGTTTAAAAAAAAACTTCTGGAAATTTGGAAATGGAATTCAAAGAGGAATGAAGGATTACAGGGTCCGTAATCCTCTTGTGTATCATCTTCTTCAACACCACTAAACAAATGCTCACATGACAATCATTGGACCCATATAGAAGTCTTTCTGGTTTGGCAGAGTTTACCCTATAATGTTTCCTATTAATGTAATATTCATGAACCTAAAATCAGTTCAATATTACAATGAAACATCTGAATAGAATATAAGATCATTAAAGGTAGGTAATGGTTTTTTATTTTTTCCTTAGAATTCCCATTATTTAACATAGTATCTTTTACACATTAAGCTCTAAATAAATGTCTGCTGAAGTGAAATAAATCAGATTGAATGATAATGGAAGTCCAGAGAGTTAACAGAATGTAAAGAAATAAAGAACAGCATCAAAGAGAAGATCTGTACTACTAGTCATTAACAAACATTATCATCTCTTATTTAGATAAAGATATAAACATTGTTATAAAATTTGCAGATACCATAGAGCAAGGAGATATAGTTAATACCTTTAATGAGTAACACTTCTGATTACAATCAATATGCAAACTGGTTTGATAAAATAGATTACTAGGCCATGTCTAATAAAATGGAATTGGTTAGAGATAAATATAAAATCTTATACTTTGGTTCAAAGGAAAGAAATTGATAAGATTCTAAAAATGTGGTTAGACTTCAGCTTATATGAAGAAGACATGTTTTTTTTAAACTGACTCAAAGTTAAATATCAAGGTGCCTATATGAACTCTCATAGATTTAATTGATATATCTATGCAGATTACTCATAGATCTTCACACAAAGCCCTTGTCTATTCCTTGAATTTTAGTTCCAAATCACCAACTGCTTTTTGGATCAAATTTTATTTCGCTGGAGATACTTTACATTCAAATAACTCAAAAATAATTTATTATTGTTCCCAGCAAAGTCTTCAGTCTCCCAAAATTTCCTCTTTTTGTTGAAAGCACCTCCAGTCTTCCAGTTTTGTACTCATTATTTGAAACTATGTATTCTCCATCACTCCATATATATAGTTTCTAAATCTTTCCTTCACAATATTTGTCATAACTGTCCCCTTTTCTTTACTCACACTTTGGATCAGGCTCTCATCAGCTTTTACTTAACATTATTTCAACAGCCTTCAACAATTTGATCTCCTTGCCTCAAATTTCCTCTCATACCAATCTGTCTACTTCAAAGAAACCAAAATGATTTTTCTTAAGCACCCAAATGATCATGTCACTCCCCTACTTGATAAGTTCTAGTAATTTCCATTCATCTTTCACAAAAAAACCAGAAATAACTCTAAAATTTAAAGTTTTTCAAAACTTGATTCCAATTTTCACCCTATCCCCAAAGATGGGGAGGTGAGTGGGAGAAAAAATAAATGCTTATTAACTGAATTAAAAAAAAAAAAGAAGCAATATAGCATTAACATTTGTCATTTGGGGATATGAGGATATGTATATGTGTGTGATTCCCTACATATCTATATATCTTTAATTATTTTCCTTGAGAATTTTATATTTAATCAATGGTTCTACTTCCTTTTCTCTTAGCTCTTAGCAGTTCATCTTCTGAAACTGCTTTCTCTAAGGTTAACAAGAGATCTCTTAATTATCAAATCTAATGATCTTGTCTCAATTTCATACTTATCTCTGTTGTCTTTGAAAGTATTGATTATGCTTTATTCTATCTCCTTATCATATGCTTTTCTTAAGGATTCCATGATACTGCTTTCTTCTATTTCTTATCCTAACTAATCACTCCTTTGTCTCTTTCCCTGGATCTTTATCTAGATCATAGATTGAGTTCCTCAAATTCCTGTCCTGTACCTTCTTTTCTTTTTTCTCCATACTATTTCATTTGGTCATCTCATCAGTTCTGATGAATTATTTCAAAGCTTTTTATCCTCAAGTATATTTATCTAGTCCTAACCTCCTGACATGCTCTCTCATCTCCAAATGCTTATTGGCAATTTAAAAATGATTATTTCATAAACAACTTGATCTCAATATGTCAAAAAAATCTATCTCTTTATCCCAAAATCCTCTCCTCTACCTTAAATTTTTATTACTATGAGAGTACTTCCATTCTCCCAGTCATATAGACTCATATCAAACATGTTATTCCCATCTTTTCACTTTCTCTTACTCCTCCCCCCAAATCCAATCAATGCCTTTTCATTTCTTCTATATAACATCTCATCTACACTCCCTTCTCTCCTTTGACATTACTATGACTTTAATACAGGATTTATTAAGTTCATGTCTGTACTATTACAACAGACTACTAGTTGATCTCCTTACTCTCTCCAGTGCATCTTCCACTTAATTGTTAAAGTAATCTTCCTGAAGTCCAAATCTGAGCATGTTACCCTGTTATTAAGTCAATCCCAGTGACCTCTTATTACTTGCAGAATCAAATACAAAATACTCTGGTTTATAAAATCTTCTAACACCTGTTTCCATAAATCACCATCACCCCATCTTAACTTTCCAGTCTTCTCCCTTCCCCCATCTTTCTCTGATCCAGTGACTCTGACCTCCTTTTTGTGCTACCCCCCAACCAGACACTTAATCTTTCCAACCTAAGTATTAAGCATAAACTTTCTCCTTCATTACCTCTGCCTCCTGGATTCCCTACTTTCCTTTAAGTCTTTGTTAAATCCTCAGCTTTGCCAGAGGCTTTGACCAATCCTCTTCAGTGATAGTGCCTTCTTTATAATATCTATTTATCTTATTTATGTTTTTTTTTTTTTTTAGATAACAGTATAGTGATGATGATGATCATAATAACAATGATAAAATGTGCCAGATACTGGGCTAAAAGTTTTATGAATGATATTTTATTAAGTCCTCAATACAAACCTGTGAGGCAAATGTTATCATCCCCATTTTATTGTTGAGGAGACTAAGACAAACAAAAGTCAAGTGGTTTGCTTAGAATCAAAAAACTAGTGTCTGAAGTCGTATTTAAACTTAGGTCTTCCTAATACCAATCCTAGCACTCTATGCCCTATATCCCTACGTACTTAGGTATTTTTATATTTTCTCTCCCATTAGATTTTGAGTTTCTTGAGAGCAGGGACTATCTTTTTCCACTTAAAAAAAATCTCCAGCACTTAGTGTAATACCTAGTTCATGGCTGGCACAAAATAAGTGCAAGTTTAATTGACTGACACAGTGATGTACAAATAAACTGCAGCACACATATAAATATAAATGTGTATTTCTTATATTCCTATACATCTCCATGTATAATTGTAGATATATGTATGCATATACATACACACATACCAAGGTACTTAGCATCTACTTTTTATTACAATTTTTCCTTGATAATTTCAAGTATTTACATTGATAGTTTTCATTTTGTAAAGTTCACACTTTAAATTTAGAGAATGCTTTTATTATCTATATCATTTATCTAAGGTTTGTTTATATAGAGAAATTCTGAATATTAGTAGTCAGCGAAGGATGAGCTCTACTTTTATCTTTTTGAATAAACAAGAATGGAATACTCTATCATCTGTTAATGGAATAGGACAAAGCATCACTAAGAAGGAGAGCAGTTAAATCAGTTTCTAGAAAATAAAACTCCACCATAGATGATAAATTTTATAATAACATCCCATCTACTGTAAACATGCACGTTACAGGCACTACGTTTATGAATAATGGCTTCATTTTGAAGTAATTAGAATTCAATGCCATTAACAGCAGGATGTCGGGATAATTATATTTTAGAATGAAATGTCTGGGAAAAGGCATTTCTGCTTTTATGACAATTATGCCTGTGATTAATGGTATAAATGACAATATCCAATATACATACAGAACAGCAAAAATTAGTTGTATCCATCATGAATGACAGTATTAAAATTAGATGGAATCAATAGTCATAGGTGAAGAATGTGTGTTATATGTTCTCTAAGGTGGGTTAGGGTTATAGGGTGGGGGTGAGAGTTTAGCATCTAGTAAGAAGGAGAGAGGATGAAGGATGGGTGAAAAGCAAGGGCAAATAGTGTGGTCTTTTTTTCCCAAAAATTATGCTTGCAGCTAACTTACTGGATTTATCCCAGATTTATTTATATTGCATAATTGATGAAAAAAAATATTGAAGATGTGCCAGAGTCCATTGTTGGAACTAAAGGTATTTTGCAAAAGAATTCACCTAGCTAGTCAATATTGACAGCAATAGGCATATTATTTAGTGCCCTAAAGAGAAGATCCCCAAAAGAAAATCACATGGCTTAACAGGAAATAGAATGGTGGGGAGAGAAGGAATGGATTGTCAGAAACAAGCACTAGAACAATTGGTGCTAGGGCTAACAATTCCACAATTTCCCTCATATTCAAATTGGGACTTCCAAATAAATACTAGGAAAGCTTAGCATTAGGTATAATGAAGGTTGTTACCAGGAAGCCTCAGGCAATATGGTCCTTAGGCTATGGCAGGAGGAGAGATACACATGATTTTTAAGAATCATTTCCATTCCATATGTCAGGGCTTTTCTGGAGTTAAGGCACTCTGCTAAACATCAAGATTATGGAAAGTTAAATATTATGGCTGTTCTGAGTCTTTTATAGAGAAGGTAAAGACAATTCTGATTGTTTTACTCCTCTGAGGTCTTAGGCCAGGATATTCAAACCAACTAGAAAGCTAGATACTTCTATGCTGAAATAAAAGACTCCAAAATTGGAGGATGGTGGAGGTAAATTGGACTGATGAACGGGTGTGAGAAGTGAAGGCTAAAGAGAGTAGACGTAGGAGATAAGGGAAAGACTAATATATACAGAATAATATCTACAAAATAGATAGACTGTTGGACAGATAAACAAACAGGTTTTTTAAGAACTACAAGATGCTTAAATAAAAGAAAACTTTGACTTAAACATCCAAGTTGACTTTTCTAGAAGCCAATTTTATTTTCATTTATCAAAAATAGTTTAGAGCCTAGTTTGTTTTAGGATGGCCAAACATAGTAGGGGGAAAATGACAGCACTACTTACACATATATAAATTCATGACATCCTGTGCATTTTTAAAAATTTTATATTGAAGGATTATATGTTTTTTGTTTGCAATTCCTTAGTTCTGTAGACTCTGTCTTGATAATATTAAGACTGATATCTACATGACAGTGAGTTGATTTATGTCTCCCCTTACTTCTGATCTGCCTCTATAAATGTCTAAATACCTCCACATATTGAAGGGCAACTTCTGACTTTTTTCTCTCACGGTTGACTTCACTGTAATACTGTAGATCTCTTTACCTCTTTCCTTCCTTGATCTAGGACTTTATTGTTATACCAGTTTCACAATGATATAACTTCCTTCACTGATGTAAATAAGGGACTTTTCTGAAATATATAATCCTTAGACATAGCTAGACTCACATAGTCAAGACATGCCAAGGGCAATATTTAAGTCTATATCGTCTGTACCACAAGGCCAATTGCTCTTCACTATGCCCATTACCTCTTATTTCCCCTGTACTTAGAAATGAAGAATGGAAATATATTTGAAAAGTGCTGCCAACTTCTTATAAGGACATATTTTTGGAAGCATCAGGAAAAGGACATTTTCTTGAAAAGAAGAGACAAAAGCAGCTTGAAGAGAAACACAATTATGAGGACTCAAGAGAAGGCATCCTCTTATACAAAATTACTGAAGCTACTACTTTTTGAGATAAAAATACTGACTTCTGGCTGCAATGCATTGCTTTATATAAAATTATCTTCAGGACTTTGGAAATTTGGAATAAAAGAACTATTTTTAGATTATGGGACTATTTGGATTTTCTCCAACTATTAGAAATGAGTCATTAGAAGTCAAAGAACAAAAGCCAGAGGTCAAAAGTTACATCAGGAGTCTGTGAGAGTAAAAACATAGTTCAAGAAAAACAAGTTGGGAAAATTGAGGAGAGAAACTCCTCATAAAACTGCTGCTTTAGAAGCTTATACAGCTGAATTGATGTGGGAGTTACTGATCTGATTTTAAAAAAAATTCTGCTGCTTGAAAGAACTGATTGGAGGAGTTGAAAAATTTCCTCTTAAGGGGACAGATGGGAAAATACAGGCTTGCTTTCTATCACCATCTATAGCTTGAAAAGGAAAAAAAAATCCTTTTTACTGAACTGTCTGACTTGAGAAGGGAAAACTCTTTAAAGTCTAAAGAGAGAATACCTAAAGTAGTTTTATAGACTCCACAACCAAGGGAAATTGTTTTTCATTTAAAGATTTCCATACCATTTCAGGAAGATAACCATGGAATCTATGTAGATCTCATTTTAAAACAACTAATTAGTTTTAGTGTTTTGTGCCAGGTACATAATAGGCACATAATAAATGTTTATTGATTAGTTCATTACCTAAAAGTACTTAACTTTTCTTCAGTAACTTGAGAACAAGTAGAGAAGCAGCTTTGTTTAGAAAGAGGATGAGAGAAGATGAAAAATGGTTTTGTGCAGCAGTAGAGAGAGATTTAAAAGAGAAAAAAAAAGTTTTTTCCCCCCAACACATGACTCTGTGGTTTAGATTGTTCCCTAAAGAGACTACAGAAATCTGTAGTTGTAGTTGGAGATGAAGGGCCATCATGATAGCAATGTGAGCAGCTGTGTCAAGACGCCAGCCAGCAGTCTCTCCTTCTGTTTCCCTTTCCACTCCCTTGCCTCCACCCACCAAAAACGTCATTTCCTATACAACACATCAGGACTTGCACAAAGAGTGGGCGGGGCCATTCTTTCTCCAAGCATATATATTAATAGAGTATGGTCCAATTACTATTTAGCCTCACATGCTTGGGACCTCAGTGCATCAACTCAAGCCTCAGCCCATTACATCTCCTGCTTTCTTTTGTTTTAGAACACAGGTGGTCATGCCATCCCTGACTCCTCAGGGAGGTCAGAGCCCCCAATGGGAGGTGATCACACCCTCTCTGATTTCTCAGGAAAGGAGGTGAAAGCACCAAAAAGGAGGTGATCATGACCCCCCCCCCCCGACTTCTCAGGAAGGGAGGTGAAAGCACTAAAAAGGAGATAATCACGCCCTCCTTGACATCTCAAGAAGGGAGATGAAAAGCACCAAAGGGAAGTGGGGATTGCTAGTGGGTTTCTGGGCTAGAAGGGTCTTATTATGCACAAATCCATCAGCATGGGAGGTATTACACAAGCACATAGCAATAACACAGAGGCTATTAGTGATGACTCTCCCCACAGTCAGTGCAGGCTTGATGTGGTGCAACAAACATGAATTGTATACACAAGGAACAGTATAACAAACAATATAAATCAACATAGTGTTGTAAAAGATTGCCAGAAGTCCTAAAAAGAGAGTATGTAAACAGCAGTCACACATACGCCTTCTTCAGCAGCCAAGAGATAGTCCAAAACCAATCTATTGTCCATTGCTTCACATTATCAGGGAATCCAATGATTCCCCCAAGTTTTTGAAGTCCTGCAAAAGTCTTTTTATGTGTTAGGGAATCCAATGATTCCAGCAGATTTTGAAGTCCTGTAAGAGTCTTATCATTTCTCAGAAAATCCAATGATTCCTGAGGGCTTTCAAGTTTTATATCTCAAAGAATCCAATGATTCCTGAGGGTTTTCAAGTCCTACAACAATCTTATGTCTCAGAGAATCCAATGATTCCTGAGGGTTTTGAAGTCCAACAATTGTCTATGTCCATGAGTCAAATGACATAATTGCCATGCTCTTTCAATGCTGAGCACAATCAGCAACAGAACCACCCAATATTTCTTGGGTCTTCTTCATTTCAAGGGTCTGCTCCATCTCTCTGCGATGGACAAGGAGAATACGGCTCATTGGCACCCATCTGATTCCTTCTCCACCTGTACAGATACAAGCAAACCCTCTCCCCCAAGCAGTTAGCCTATCTGGTCCCTTCCATTCACCACTTTCTGGGTTTCTCCACATCACCTAGCGATTATCTAAAGATAGTGGAGCTGCTTGCACTGGACACCGCCCTTCCAGTGGGTTATAAAACCTGTCTGCCGGAGCAGTGCATCTTTGTCAAAAATCAAGAAGTTAATAGTATAAAGGATTAGATTTAGTAGTTCTCTAGGATTACCTCTGGCTCCCCCTTTCTTTTGTTTTTGGAGCAGCATCTTAATGTCTCTGTTTCTCCTCTCTACTATTGCCTGTCCTTGAGGATTAAAGGGTATGCTAGTTGTGTGTAAAATCTTATACTGTGCACAAAAGTGTGCAAAATGTTTGGAGGTATATGCAGGACCATTGTCTGTTTTTATTGCTTGTGGCACACCCATAATGGCAAATGCTTGTGTGAGGAATTCAGTGATCACTTGGGCTGTCTCTTTTGCTGCTGGTATTGCAAAAGTGAATCCTGAAAAGATGTCTACCACAACATGGATAAAAGACAGACGACCGAAAGATTTATAATGGGTCACATCCATTTGCCAGATTTCATTGGGTCTCAAACCACGAGGGTTCTTCCCTGGAGACAGTGTAGGAGCATGGAAAGGTAGGCAAGCTGTACAGCCTTTTACTATGCTCTTAGCTTCCTCTTTTGTTATCCCAAATTGTAAACGCAAAGCTCGAGCAGCCTGATGGTATTTAGAATGGGATTCCTGGGCCTCCTGAAACAAAGGCATACTGGCTAACATAGTTAAAAGGCTATCTGCCTTTGAATTCCCATTAAAAATAGGACCTGGAAGTCCACAATGTGAGTGAACATGCAAGATATAAATCTTTCCTGGATGCTTTCTCACTTGCATCTGAAGTTTCTTAACGAGCTGATATATATTAGAAGCTGCAAATTTTGTTTGGGCTGTGGCAATTCTTTGTACCACACCTACTGAATAGGCTGAATCAGATATTATATTTATGTCTCCTGGGTAATAAGTGAGAGCTAGCATGATCGCATATAATTCATTCTGCTGAGTGGACTGAAAAGGAGTTCTGACTACTCTCTTTATGGTTAAGTCATGAGAGTATGCAGCACAACTATTGTGTTTGGATGCATCTGTAAAGATAGTTGGTCCTTTAAGAGGAACTTTAGAAACTTTTTCTTCAAGAATCCATTGCCAATTATGTAAAAGTCTGGTTATCTTTAATGGAGACCCGTGTGTAAAATTTGGAGACATGGCTAATAAAATTTGCCATTCTGGGATGGTCTCACAGCACACATTAATTTGTGTATTGGTGTAAAAGATGTATATCTTATCAGGTCTTGTCCCAGATAATTATACTGCTTGCTTAATGGCCTTTAATAAAATTCTAGCCACAAACACTGGGTAAGGAATAAGGCTTTGTTCTGGTTGTGCTGGGAAGTTCACCCACTCTATCACACTATCTCCTTGATGAAGGACTGCTGTGGGTGCCTCTTGTGTGGCAAAAACTGATATTTCCAGGGTTTTTGAGTGACTCTTTCAACCACATTGAATCAAGCCAGTTCAACTTTTCTCAAAGCCTCTTGAGCTTCCTTTGTAAGCTGGTGTGGTGAATTTAAAGCACTATCTCCCCTTAAAATATCATATAATGGTTGTAACTGATATGTAGTCAAGCCTAACACTGGTCGTATCCATTGGATATCTCCTATCAATTTCTGAAAATCATTTAAGGTGTTTAGCTTCTCTGTTCTTAAGGACGGTTTTTGTACTGTAAGCACCTTAGGGTATACTTCATATCCTAAATATTGAAAAGGATCATGTCTTTGAATTTTCTCGTCAGCTATGTACAATTTGTAGTATCTTAGTGTTTCTATGGTCTTTTGTAGACATGCTTCTAGCATTTGTTCCTCAGGTGCACATTCTAGTATATCATCCATGTAATATAATAGCATAACTTTTGGAAATGCTTTTCTTACTGGAGCAAGAGCAGCAGCAACATACATTTGACACATAGTGGGACTGTTTTTCATTCCCTGTGGCAAAATTGTCCATTCATATCTTTTATAAGACTCAGCTAAGTTAACACTGGGCACTGAAAAGGTAAATCTTTTCATATCCTACTTATCCAGAGGGATAGAATAGAAACAATCCTTAATATCTATGACCCAAAGAGGCCATTCTCTAGGCAATTGAGTAGGAGATGGAAGTCCAGGCTGAAGAGTTCCCATAGTTTGAATCTGTTCATTCACTTTTCTTAAATCAGTGAACATCCTCCATTTTCCAGATTTCTTTTTTACAATGAACACTGGAGAATTCCAAGGACTTAGAGAAGGTTCTAAGTGCCCTTGTTCAAGCTGCTCCTGTACTATATCTAATAAGGTCTGAATTTTATCGCTACCTAAGGCCACTGTTCTATCCACACTGGTGTTTCAGTTTTCCATTGGATAGGAACAGGTGAAAGTGTTGGCAGACCTTCAATAGCAGCCCTGTTTAAAAAAATTGAAGTACTCATTTTTAACCCTAATTGCTGTAAAACGTCTCTTCCCCACAGATTGATGAGTATTTTTTCAACTATAAAAGGAGTAAAAACTCCTGTTTTGCCTTCAAAAGTCCTTCTCATAGGGGCAGCACTAACTTCAGCTGCTATTGATCCTCCTACTCCAGACATGTAGGTGTCTGCTTTAATCTTTGGCCAGTGACTGGGCCAATTGGCACCTCTAATGACTGTATGATCTGCACCTGTGTCTACCGATCCTTCCAATGGTAGGCCATTTATATAGATTGTGAGCATAGGTTGGTCAGCTGTTACAGCTGCTGTCCAGTATATTCCTGGATTTTGTGGTCTGGAGTCAGAATCTGGGTGACTAGCACCGGGTTGCTTATTAGGATTCTGTATGAGTAAACCTGATGCTACTACTTCTCCTGGGTGATAAGTCACACATTGTCTACCTGTATTAGTGACTGGGATATTATCTACACATTCCCCAGTTTCCCATATCAGTGTGTGGATGGACACTGTTTGTACGTACAAAAAGGAGGTGAAATGATCAAGCCTACTATGCCTGGAGGTAAGGGATCCATAGGCTGGAGAGGAACAGATTTCACCTCTCCCAGGGGTATCTCAGTTGTCCCAGCTACATACAGCTCTATTCTCCCCACTTGTAATTCCTGCTATCAGGTTGCTTCCTGGCTGGTTGATTGTGTAGTCCCCTTCTCCCATCATATGGCTTTCTGACTGATTGGTCATGTCTGGGTACTGAACTTGTAGGCACTCTCTGGGTGCACCATTGGCTGCCATCATGCCATTACTGTTTTTTGTCTTGGGCCCTGGGGCTGGGCTCCTCATCCCGTTTCCCTGAATCTGTCTATATTCTGAGGCCCAGTGGAAGCCTCTGTTGCATTTTGGACATGGGGTATTGGGTCTTGTTCTCCACCCTGTTTTCCCATTCTATCTCTATACCAACATTTAGTTTTCAGATGCCCTACTTTTCCACACTGAAAGCATCTACAAGTCTCTCTGGAAGTCCCTTGCCAGGAGGGACTCTGTCTTCCCATGTTTGGATTTTGGGAAATCTGCATCATAGCCTGGCTATAAAAGGCATCTGTGCCCACTGTGGCACAGCATCTTATGAGCTCCTCTGAAGGAGCATCCTTGTGCAGTCTTAGTATAATTCTTCTGCAAACCTGATTACCATTTTCCTTAGCAAGTTGCTTTATCAAAATGTCTATTATTGCATTTTCCCCATTTGTTCTTGTGATAGCTGTCTACAAATGTCCCACAAAGTCAGTAAAGGGTTCATTTGGCCCTTGTGTTATTTTTGTGAAGGCCCCACCCTTGTCATCTTTATTGTGGAGAGAAGCCCACACTTTGATAGCATTAGCAGCAATTTGCTCATATGCTGCTATAGAATAATCTGTACTGCGACATCTGCATAAGAACTTACACCTGTTAGTAGGTCATAGGTATTGCAGCATGAACTCCACTTTGACTATTTTGTTGGGCTTGTATACTACAGAGCTCACTATATTCAGAAAGCTGCAAGTAGTTTTGTCCTGGTTCTAGGCATATCCTTGCTATAGATTTCCAGTCATTAGGGGGTCAAGATTTCAAAAGCCAAATTCAGTAATAACATCTTAAAGTAAGCTGATGTAGCTCCATAAAGAGTGCAAGCCTTTTTCAGGTCTCTGAGGATTTCTATATCAAAAGGAGAGTATCTTCTACTTTTTTGACCTGAAGAATTAAACTGTTGAATTATAGGAAAAATGTAGTGTTGAAATTCCAATACATTTCTCCCTTCCACTTTGGCCTTGATTAGTCCCTTTTGCAATCTAGTCATAGGAGCGACTGGATGCTGGGGGGGAGGTGCTGGTGCTGTCACTGCTCCTTTCCCCCCTCCCCACTACCCCTTCTCCCTCCATCCCAGAGGGTGGAGTTGATAGAGGGGAGTAAATTACCTGCTCCTTAGGTGGGGCTGAAGCTGCCTCAGATTCACCACACCCTTGAGCCTCACTTATGTCTCCATGCCCTGTGGGGATATGTTCATTAATCTGTTCTTTGCCTTCCTCCTTTATCTCAGGCTTCCGCATTTGGCTATTCCTAGAGTTTTTTCCTTTTCTTCTATAACTTATATGTTGTCTTAAGGCCAACTGTATTATATTGTATAAATAGAATGCCTGATGGAAATTGAATGAGGACTGTTTTTGTTGTAATATTCAGAGAGCTGTTGCCCAATCAATGCCCAATTATCTGGAGAGATTTGCTCTTCCTCTAAGAACCAAGGGGAGGTGCGTTTTAATCTACCAAGAAGTCTAGCTGTCTGTTCCCAAGTTATAAGTAGCCCTTGATCTTCTATCAGCTTAAGCAGGCTTTTTATAGTGCCACTGTTGGGTGGGGTTGGGGGTGGGGAGGTGGGGGTGGGGGATGGAGAATCTTTAGATAGGATCTGTCTCATTTCAGCCAAAAAAGGTTACTAGTTTAGTCTATTATACTCACCTAAGTTCCTGGTCGCTGGAGACTTCTTCAGTGAAAGTAGGATCCTTGGTTCCCACACTTGGGTACTAAATGTGATGACTGTGTATTTAAAATCAGCCAGAGTCAGGAATTCAGGTTAAGGGAAAAATATTCAATCTTTAGTGAAGTGAAGAGGTGAAAAAGGATTGTGATAGCAACATGGGCAAGAAAGATTGCGATAGCAATATGGGCAGCTGCGACAGGAAGCCAGCTAGCAGAGGGGGATTGGAGGTGAAGGATGGTCGTGATAGCAGTGTGAGCAGTTGTGTCAAGATGCCATCCAGCAGTCTCCCTTTTTGCTTCCCCTTCCACTCCCCTGCCTCCACCCACCAAAAACGTCATTTCCTATACTACACATCAGGACATGTACAAAAAGTGGGCAGGGGCCATTCTTTCTCCAAGTATATATATGAGTATGGTCCAATTACTACTTAGCCTCATGTGCTTGGGACCTCAGTGCATCAACTTAAGCCTCAGCCCATTCCATAAATTATTCTTGATTTTTTTCTTTTTCTTTTTAGTAAATGTTTTATGTTTAAGAGTTAATGATGTCCAGGAAACTAGGAGCAAGTTTTCAGGCCTCATTTCTAAAATATTTAGGGAACTGAGTCAAATTTGTAAAAGTAAGAGCCATTTATGAATTAATAAATGGTTAAATGATACAACCAGGTAGTTTTTAGAAGTCAAAGCTATCAATAGTCATGTGAAAAAAATGTTATAAATCACTTCTGATTAGAAAAAATGCAAAGCAAAAGAACTCTGGAGTACTATCTCACATCTATCATATTGCTTAATATGATCAAAAAAAGGTAAATGTGGGAGAAGATGTGGGAAAATTGGGATATTAATGCATTGTTGGTAGTGTCTGAACTGATTTTCTCATTCTGGAAAACAATTTTGAACTTTTCTCAAAGTTCTTTAAAACTGTGTATTTCTTTTGACCAGCAATACAACTATTCCACAGAGAACAAAGAAAAGAGAAATGAACTTATATGTACAAAAATATTTATAGAACTTCTTCTAGAGGTGACAGAGAATCAACAATTGAAGGGATTTCCATCAATCAGGAAATGACCAAACAAATTCTGATACATGATTGTGATGGAATTATATTGTGCTATAAGGAATGACAAAAGGGATGGTTTCCAAAAAAATCTGGGATGATATATAAACTGAAGCAGAGTGAAGTGGGCAGAGCCCAAAGAACATTTTCATAGTAACATCAATATTGTAATGGTAAACAACTGTGAAAGACAGCTCTGATCAAGATCATAATCAAGCTAATTCTAAAGGATCAATGATGAAACAGGCAATCCACCTCCAGAAAGATCTGATGAACTGTGTGCAAAATGAAGCATACTTTAAAAAATTTCTTTGTTTCTTACTTTTTCTTGTTTTCTTTCTTTCTTTCTTTTTTTTTACAACATGGCTAATGAGGATGTATGTTTTGCTTGATTTCACATGTAGAATTGATAGACTATTAGTTGCCTTCAAATGTATAGGGAAGGAAAAGAAGAGAAAGAATTTGGAATACAAAATCTGGATACAAAAAATGTCAAAAATCAATAGGCAAACAAATAAAAATCTTTTCATTGTGACTGATGTATTGAAATGGGAAGCACTTTAGTGGGGGTTCCTAATATAAAATGACAAAGAGTAACTATGTCATCTCGAATACCAGGGTTATGCCTAGGAACTTAAAAGTACTTTGTAGTTGGATAACCCCTGCCTCTGAGAAACCACCCTAATCTGTGCCTTATCCCTATTTCCTATCTGTGAATGCAAATAGAATAAAAGATTCTGCTCTTGCCCAGGAAGAGAAAAGTCTTATAGGGTATTGAGGAATGCCACATGTTTTTGTACATGATAACGAATTATTTCAAATTTTAGACAGTGAATGGGGATCCATTTATTTGTATAATATAATATTGTTTTAAAATTTTTTATATGAGTCAGTGAGTGATTAATCTAATTAGACCAATTATAACAACTACAGTAGGTAACTACAGTAACTACAGTAGGTGGGGAATTTTAAAATTCAAGTAATGTAAAATGCTATCTCATTCAGAAACTTTTTGAAGCTTTAATGTTTTAGAAGTTTTTCCTTTCTAATCCTCTGGAAGATTTTATAGATATCCCCAAATAATGATCTTTATCTAATTGATTTATAAAATCATAACAAAATATTCATCACCTAAATTTATCTTTTTAAATGCTTTATATACCCATCTTAACTATATTCCTCCTTTATAAGTTACTGCAAACTTAGTCAAAAGGATGGTTTTAGGATTAGAAGGTCTCACTTTTGGTACTGTTTCTGATTTAAAAATTGGGCAAATCACTTCATCTTAGTTTCCTTACCTGCACAGTGGGTATTACAATGATAACTAATCAACTGACCAAACAATTCAATGTTCCAAAATATGCTTTGAGAATTAGACCCCCAAATGCACTTGATAATTTGTAAGCTCTATGTTCCCTAACCTGGCAGTTTAGAACTCAGATAGCAGAAGATTTAATTAATTAATTAAAACAATAATTTAATTAATTAATATTCCTTTAATTAATCTTAATGGGAAAATAACAAAATGCCACTACTTGAGAACCCAGAGCAAATTAATTCTGTAAATGCATATTAGCTCATTGGTTTACTTGTGTGACATGATTTATCTGTTGAGATAGATTGTTACCTTAGTCTCTAAACAGTTATATCAACTTCTCAATGTTCATGATTTTGTTGCATTGCTTTAGATGTAAGTCATGTGCCAAAATTACCTGTTTCTGAAAACTCATTCCTCTTCTAATCCCTTCCATTCTTCTCTAGGCTAATTCTAATTTGATTCACCTGCTTTCTAGGCCAATCATCTCTAACTTTTAGGACCCCAAGTGTATTTTCTCTTCCCCTGCCCAAGGTCTATCTTCCAGAAATTATCCTATATATCTATATATGTATCTATATATATATATAGATCTTTTTAGATACCATTTTTTCTACTGCTAAATATAAAGAAACCTGGATTTATTCTCAGATTGTTATATACCTTTATACAAAATCCAAGATAACATAATCTTTCTCCTACTCCCCCCATTTCACAAAGACAAATGGAGAAGAGGTTGGTATAACTTTTGTGGGTCTTCATTATTTAAATGCCATCATCCCTCATTGATATTTTATTTTCTGAAGTTTATGAAACCCACTTTTTATGATTACCTTTCTATCCTTGAAATTATAACCCATTACATTCTAAGTCATTATGTCAACTTTTTCAACAACTTCAGAGATTTAATCATTGTCTTAATTTTTTCTCCATCCCTTGCTCTTTTGGATAACAGATATTATCTAATACTCAAACTACAGATTTTCTCTCAAGTTCTTAAACTTCAGCAAGACACCACTACAGCTTCATACATCCATGTGATTATATCCTAAATTTCATTATTTTTCCAAATTATATCACTTCCAAAATATAGAACTATGAAATTCCAATTTCTGCCAATACCTTCTTTTGCTCTCTCCTTCTCTAATTCACATTAAATATACTCTCCAGGGTTATTGAAACTTCCTGTCCATTGACTCATTCCTATTCCTTTCATCTCTCATTTCCCTTTGTAGTTTCTATTTAGTCTTTCTATTTAGCATATTAGTCTGGATCTTCATTTCAAGGTGCAAAAAAAGTGATACCTACCTTTAATATAATAACAAGATTTTAAATTACATATAAATCACTCATAAAAACAAAACTGAAACACTATCCATCTTTAAAAGCCACAAAGATACATGTATCTCTCTGCCATCGATGTCTCAGCCTTGTTTTGTTCTAAAAAATGAAACCAATTATATAGTCAAAAACCAGGACATCTTTTCTATACAAACTAGGGAACTTTTCATAGTTTTCCAAGGTAAGGAGAGTCTTTGTGAATTTATGTTGAGATAGAAAATAAAGGGGGATGAACATTTTATAAATGCACAAACAGAGATATGCTTGGATGCACTAATTATGAATAAGTCAGATAGGCATAAACATTGGGGTTAGTAGAATTCCTTTGGTATCAAGTCCTGATATGGATTTATTAGTCACATTAGCTTTTTATTATTTTCATTATTAGTCACCTCCAGAGCATATATTTTAATGTCTCTTAATAGGTACTACCTATAAAATCCTTTTTCTCAATGACCTTTCCCCATTTCTGACCTATCAATCATCATTCAGAGATAATCTCCACCATCCAATTTCTTTCTTTGCAAAGTAACTCCACATATTACAAAACCAAGGTGTATAATCTTATATGGGCTCTTAATACTTCCTGTTAATCCTCCTTATTCCATCTTCATGGACTCCTAATTACATTATCTAATTATTACAAACCTTTGTTCACTCCAATAATCCCTAATTGTATAATCAATTTCTCTTTACACATTTATAACTAATGTCTTACTTAATGAAAGAAATACCACCATCAAACATCAACTATTTCAGCTAATATATTTACTTCTTCAAAGCTTCTCAGTATCATCCTCTCCCTTTTCCTCTTCTAGTTATAGAATAAATATCCCAGATTTTCACTAACAATAATCCTTATATTTTCATATTTGATACAATTGCTTAATATTTCCTGCAGTAAGTGATATCAGATATTTTGCATTTTCTTCTATTTTTCTCAAATTTCAAATTTTAATATTTCTTGCTGCCTTAAGAAGTCATTGATTTTTGTTAGATTTATACATATACTATAACTTATTCAGCCATTCTCCAAATCATTCACTCAGTTTCCAGTTTCTTGACACTACAAAAAGGGGTGCCACAAAGAGTTTTGCACTATGGATCCCTTTTCCTCATGTATAATCTGTTCGGGATACAGGTTCAGTTGATACACTGCTGGATCAGATACACTGTCCAGAATGATTGAAAAAGTTTCAAATTCCACCAACAATGTATTATCCACTTCCTATTCTGAGCTTGTTTTTTTTTTTTTTCTACTTCTTACCTTCAGAGATTTTATTCATTTTATTTTTTTTACATATTTATATAAGTTTTGTGGAAAACCCCTCTACTCTATTCCATCCCACTTTAAACCACTGCATGCATTTTTAAAGTCTTTTGGGCTGCATTTTTTTTCAGGAATCTTTAGACAATAATTCTCTATATGGATTATCATCTTTTATTTGTTCATCTGTTTCTGCAATTAATTCCTTAAGTGAAGGTTTTGTATCAGATCCAAGTTCTTTTTACTGCTGTGTTTTTTAGGTGGCAGAGTGGGAACTGCTCTGTCTCACCCTGGTTTAACTGAGTTCCTGTCCTGATTCTGCCCTGTCCTCCTTCCTGGGATTATGCCTTCTTGTATCTTTGAGATACAAAGAACTATATCTTCAGCATTGTCCTTGATGTTTAAGGACAGAGTTTAAAGTAAATCAGAATCCTTTGGTATGCTGGGCTGAGAGCTGCCATTTTATGCTAGTCTCTTCTCTAGATGGCTTCCAAAATCCTTTGAGAATTTTTAACCATCATGGGGTGTAATGTTCTCTGGTTTGGTTTTTTTGGGGTCTTTGAGGCAGCCTTTGTTTCAGGAGAGTAATCACCATATGAGTAGCCAGGGGTTAAAGTCCAAATCCTTTATTGTCTCCTTCAAAGTCCTATCTCCTTCACTTAGGGCTTATCTAGTTTTCTGAAGGCCTTCCAGAGTCTTGGTTTCGGTGGTGAAGTGGAGGAGAGCCTGCCACCAAGGTGGTGCAAGATGAAATGAATGAATCTGAGTCCAAAGGTTTGTGCTTCAGCCTCCAGCCAACACAAAGGTGGATAATGGAATGAATCTGTCTCAGACTTTGCTGACTGTTATATACTCCATTATCATAGATGTGAATATTGTGGAACTATATTAAGGACTAAGTACATGTATTGAACTAGAGAACTGTTAAGCACCATGTTAAAATAGATAACCATTATCTTTATTAATTCCACCGAGTTAACACCTTTTAAGAATCCTTGTTTCAGAGTTCTGGCCCATAACAATGGAGGTTTCAAATTTTATTGAATCTTCATTTGATTGAATCAAATTTGATTGTCTCTGGTCCAGCTTTGAGAGATCTGGGAGATTTTCAACTTGTTTGCCTACATTGGTTTGTTGGTGGTCCTCTTTCCAATCTCCTATTATCCTCTAGCCTGCTTTTTGTCTAGGTGTGTCAGAATAAGTCACTTCTAAGAGTTTCTGATTTTATTTCTTGATTATTGTTTGGTCTGTTACAATTTTTAGGTTTCTGCTGGAGTAGCTATGGAAGTAGTAATCTGGCTGTTTCCATTCAGGCAGCCAACTGTTATCCTTTTCTGTCCTGCTGGTGATCTTCAGAATCTTCCTAGAACAATTCAAATGGAAACAATTCAGTTTCCTGGCATGGTATTAGTATACTGGCCAGGTTTCGCATGCATATAATAATGAGGTCAACACAATGGCCCTATAGACCTTCAGTTTGGTAGTCAATCTAATACCTTTTCTCTCCCACACTTTCCTTCAGAACATCCCAAACACTGAGCTACCTCTGGAAATGCATATAAGTGAATTTAGCTGCGGAATTCAAAACTTCTCCATTTGCTGTAACTGATGGCTCCATGAATGGATGATGTGGTGCTGGTTGATGGAGTACCTGTGTTTTTTTGGTGTTAATTGTCAGGCCAAGGTTAGCACAAATAGCAGAGAACTGATCTGTACTTTGTTGCATCTCAACTTCAGAGAGTGCATTAAGTGCACACCATTGGTCAACAAAATATCATGCACCAACACTCCCTCTACTTTAGTTTTGGCTTGTAGACTTTTCAAGTTGAAAAATTTGCCATCAGTGCAGTGCTGAATTTGATGCTATGTTCGTTCTCACTGAAGGTGTTTGACAATATGGCTGAAAACATCATGCTAAAAAGCATGGGAGTAAGCACACAGCCTTGTTTCACTCCATTAGTAACTGAGAAAGTGCAAGAACATTGTCCATTATCCAGAAGTCAAGCAAACATGCCATCATTAAATTGACATACTATACTGTTAAACTTTTTTGGAAACCAAATTTTGACATAATTTACCATAAGTTCTTGCGACTGACAGTATCAAAGGCTTTGGTCAGATATACAAATTTTGTATATAAACCTTTGTTCTGCTTCTGCCACAAACTGAATCTCTTCCATTTCAATTGTCTTAGGAACATTCTGCAGATCACCTGAAAGTAAGATATTGGACACTGTTCTCAAAATAAACTGCCAAGCATTCAAACTCTACTGTAGAGAGCACAACTCCATTGGGCTGGTCACAATGGCTGAATGTCAAATGTATGCTTGCCCAAAAGACTGTTTATGGAGGACTCATACAGGGCAAGCACTCACAAAGTGATCCAAAAAAGTGATACAAAAATACTCGCAGGGTCTCTCTTAAGAACTTTAGAATTGATTGTATGACATGGAAGACACTGACTACCCAGCATGGTATGCCCTCATCAGGGAAGGTGCTATGCTTTATGAGCAAAGCAGAATTGAATTAGTCTAGAGGAAAGGCAAGATGTGCAAAATTAGAGAATCCACCCTAAATATTCATAAGGACTATCTGTGTCTGAACTGTGGCAGAGCATTCTGATCTCATATTGTTCTTATGGGTCACAGTCAGACATACAAACTTGACTCTAACATAGTGATATCTTTTTTTGTCCTCTTTGAGAAGGAAGGACAACAGCCAACCAATCCTTATCTATATATTATTTTCATAAACTCTTGTATTCTTTTCCAGATTAGATTATTAAATTCAACTGGTCAGGCTATTCAATACAATTCAACAAATATTTATTAAATACTTGCTTTGTGCCAGATACTAGTCTACTATGTACTAAGGATATAAAGCATTTACCATTGATATTTTGCTGGGCTCCCAAATCCTCAGTGACTCTCTACTACATAAATACTAAATAAGTGCAAACTACTCTGCCTTATATTCAAAGTCTTCCACTAGTGATACTCTACAATAGTTTTTTAGACTAATCACGTCATTTCTCTAAAGGCTCTCCAACTAAACTATAATAATAATTCCTGAATGAGTCATCAGTAATTGTATTTTCACATGATTTTGCTCGAATGATGCTTTATATCTAGGATGTGTTCCTTCCCCATTCTTACCTGTTGAAATAATCTGTCCTTTAAAACTCACCTCATTTTACCTCTCCTAAGCTGTCCTTTCCAATTGATAATATATTAAGAAGATTTTTTTTTAAAAGCTTATATTCCAGACTCTACAATAAACAATGAGCACAAAAATATTTCCACTGAATTATCTCTGGCTTCAAAGACATTAGTTACTAGTATAGATGAATTTACATGTGTATTTAAATATGTGCACAAAAAATTGTAGACATATATATACACATATATGTTTACAAACAATTGCATACACATATACAGATGCAAATAAATGTATTTATGGTCTAGTTCTGCATGATCTGGGAGATATCCAACTTATTTGCCTTTATTGTTGCTTATGGCATATGAAGCATATTCTGAAGTCAACTATTTAGAGTGGATTGGCAGGTTTGTACTACTTCACCCACTGGTCAAGACAATAAACTCTAGAATTGAGTCTCAAATTGGAGTAGGTTAGTTCCCTGGATTAAGGAGGATGGGACTGGTCTCTGAAATTTCAATTCAGAGACTATTCCTGGTGGGCAGAAAAGGTCAGAAGTGAGGCAGATGGTAAATTGTTAGTGCTAAGTAGGCTTTGATCTGAAAAAATATATATATGGCATTTTGTCTTGTAAATATATTTTCCATATTTTAGAATATTACATTTAAAAAATAAATATTGCAGTTTCATCTTAGTACTATCTTGGGGGCGGGGCTCTATGACCTAGCTTCTTAAACTGTGGTTCATGCCTTCATATGGTGTCTTGTAATTGAATTTATGATTTATTATCAGTAAATGTATGATTTGTATACCAATTTTATGTACCTATATTTCCCAAAATCACAAAAATTTCTTGGGTGAAAAGGAGTTGCAAGTGGAAAAAATTTAAAAAGAATTCACTTACCTAAACTTTGTTTCTAATCCTAAGGTAATGCTCTGAACATAATAGAAGAGGAGAGGAAACAAGCTTTTATTAAGTACCTATTATGTGCCAGACACTGTTCTAAGGACTTACAAATATCTTATATGATCCTCACAAAACCCTGAGAAAAAGGTATTATCTTTATTTTATAGTTAAAGAAACTGAGGCAGGAAGAAATTAAGTGACTTACCTAAGGCCATACAGCAAGTTAGTTTCTGGGACAGATTTAAACTCAGGTCTTCTGGATATCAAGCCTGATAACCTTTCTACTCTGATTCTTTCAATAGGAACATGATAAATGTTTTATCATATGCTAATCACTTTATCCCTTTGTTATGAATGTGAAATGAAAATGTATACAATTTCCCTTTTCAATTACAAAAGGTTGTGTCATTATTATTGCTAGTATAATGAAAGCTTTCTAACCTATGAAACCATTACATTTTTGTCTTTGTAGTCCCCATTACATAGCACAGGGTTTGATACAAAGAAGCTGTTTGACAAATTCCTGTAATTAAGCTGATTAATTATTCTTCAAAGTTGATGGCTATGAAAGTTTCTGAATAGCGTTTATCCATTTGCCTGATGTACTAGAATTGTTCAGAACTTTCTCATTGCTTTTCATCTGGGGTTCATTCCTATAGGAAATAATAGGCAGACAAAGCTTTCTCTTACATTTATTATCCTGAAGGTGTTCTTGCTTGAATTCAATAAGCCATTTCTACCACAACTCTTAGGATTTTCTCCTACTTTAATACTTGCCAATAGTATCCTACTGGCTGAAATCAATGCATGGCTGCTGGCCCCTTATCATTCTTGACAGTCACAGATGAAGAGGAAACACCAAATAGCAGATAAGATGGGATGACTGGGTGCATGGAAAATTGAAAGTTATTACAGGACTTTTTTTTTTTTTAACTTCCAAGTCTGTGACTATGAACATCTTTAGGACTCATTTAGCATATAATATCACTTTCAAGTCAGCTGAAAAGCAAAATTTTCCTTCAGGATATCAATCCCTTTATCCTTCTTTTTACTTAAAGATATTCTTAATATATTTATTTTTCTTTCATTCATCTATCATCTACCCTCATGCCAGTAATTAAATCTTCCAGCCCTGCAAGATAATAGGTAATTAACTAGACATTTTTTTTTGCCATTAGTTGACAAATCCAGGACATGAGGAAAGGGAAAAGTGGGGACCAATATTTATTCCACAAGTGAACACTTTTAATGAGACCTACATAGTTAAATTTGACTTTTGTATCTTTTTCAAAACTATGGTTCAAGAAAATTGTCATTGAGTTACTCATTTTTCTTTATAAAAGATTGCATACAATAAATCCCTTCTTGGATTTTGTGCCAAGGAAATTTTTTCTACATGCTTTCTGTTGCTTTATAACAACTTAAGTTTCTTTTTCTCTTAGCAGTGAGAAAATCTAGAACCTAATTTATTTCCCCGTTGCAATACTTATTTATAGTACTTGGCAATATGAACTAATGTTTCCTTTGATAATATTAGCTCACATTTATATGCTATTTTAATTTTGTAAAATACTTTATACATATTATACCATTTAAGCTTCACAACTACCCTATTGAGTAAGTACTATTATTAAACCCATGGGAACTCATAAAACTAGCCATTCAAAAGTGTGTAGAGAGAAAAAAAGAGAAGGACCAAGAGAGTGCTTTAAGATACACCAAAAAAAAAAAAAATTAGTAGGCAGCTGCTACAGAAGTTTTTTGAAAGCATAGGTTTGATCATGTCATTTCCTATTCATTTAATTCCAGTGCCTTCCTATTACCTCTAAGGCTAAAGGAACCTACCTTTGGCCTCTCTTTGTTTTTAAAACTCTTCACATCCTTTCCTTATTCTTCTTTTCATACTTTTTGGTCTGGCCAAAATGGCCTTCTTGCTTTAGAAAGATTATTTGTGGAAATGTCTGGAAAGATTTACACTAACTGAAACTGAGTGAAAGAAGCAGAACCAGGAATATGTTGTACACAATAATAGCAAAAATGTGTGATGATCAACTATGAAAGGCTTGGTTCTTTTCAGTGGTTCAGTGATCCAAAGCAATCCCAACAGACTTTGGACTAAAAATGTCATCTGCATCAAGAAAAAGTACTAAGGAGGCAATATTAATCAGCACATGTTATGCTCACTTTTTTTTTCTTTTTTTATCCTTCTATGGTTTTTCTCTTTTGCTCTCATTTTTCTCTCCCAACCTGATTCATAAATCAATGTGTATTAAAATAAATAAAATTATTCAATAAAAAACAAAAAATGGAAGATTATTTGTATGGAAGGGAGACTAGAAGTTATTATATGTAATAGGGAATTCTCCAATAAAAGACAAGTCCTTTGAGAACAGAGAAATCTGCTTGTCACAAAGCCAAAGACCATCTCTGCTTAGAGTATTTACTTTCTTTTTTTTTATATATAAATTTTATTTTATTTAATAATAACTTCGCATTGACAGAATCCATGCCAGGATAATTTCTACACGACATTATCCCTTGCAATCACTTATGTTTCGTTTTTTCCCCTCCCTCCCTCCTCCCCCCCCCCCCAGGATGGCAAGCAGTCCTATATATGCTAAACATGTTGCAGTATATCCTAGATACAATACATATTTGCAGAACCGAACAGTTCTCTTGTTGCACAGGGAGAATTGGATTCAGAAGGTAAAAATAACTCGGGAAGAAAATCAAAAATGCAAATAGTTCACATTCATTTCCCAGTATTCCTTCTTTGGGTGTAGCTGTTTCTGTCCATCATTTCTCCAATGAAACTCAGTTAAGTCTCTTTGTCAGAGAAATCCACTTCCATCAGAATACATCCTCATACAATATCGTTGTCAAAGTGTATAATGATCTCCTGGTTCTGCTCATCTCACTTAGCATCAGTCCATGTAGGTCTCTCCAAGCCTCTCTGTATTCATCCTGCTGGTCATTCCTTACAGAGCAATAATATTCCATAACATTCATATACCACAATTTACCCAGCCATTCTCCAATTGATGGGAGTATTTACTTTCAAGCAGATATTCCTGAGGTTCCTGTCCTCTACTTCAGGACAGACACAGCAATCTTTGACTGTTGTCTCCTTTTTACTGAGTAGAGAAGAAAACCTTTTGATTGGTTGCTGAGCCAGAACTGAGTATGCATACAAAGGCACTAACTAACCTTTCAAAATTCACAAGGTGGGGGGCAGAGCCAAGATAGTAGGCAGGTCTCTGCCTAAGCTTTTCCTGGTTTCCATCAGAATAACTACAGATCAAGCTTCTGAATGAGTTTTGAAGTGACAGGACCTACAAATATTTGGAGTGTAACAAATTTCCAGCAGAAGATATTTTGGAAGGACTGCAAGAAAGGTCTGTCTCAATGGAGCAGTGGCAGCAGGGAGATGGGAATGGTGGTTAAAGAAGGGGATGGGAAGTGAAGGGCGAGGGCCAGGGGGGAGAATCATCCCAGTACATGGTAGAAACACTGTGCAGGGAATCTAGTGGGAGGCTCTTAGCCAAAATATAGCAGCATAGTCTATTCTAGACTTGTCTACTCTATCTTGGTTCAGAAGCCAGTGGATCAATAGATTAGCTGATGCAGTTTAAGAAGACAAATAATGAGCCCCTGAACCCCAGCACAACAGTGGGGTTTGGCCATGCACTCTCAGCACAGGAAGGAAGCAGATACCATCGGCCCCAGGGCAGCATAAAACCCTAATAAAGGAAGCTTGGTTAATTTCTTTTTTGCCCAAAGAACAGACCTCAATCTTTAAAAATGACCAAAAAAAAAAAAAAGAGCTCTGACCATAGATAGCTTTTATGGAGACAAGGAAAAACAGTCCTCAAACATTAAAGGCAAATCATCTCCAGATGAAACCTCAAAGATTGATATGAGTTAGTTTCTGACTCAACAGGATCTCTTGGAAGAATTCAAAAAGGATCTTAAAAGAGTTAGAAGAAAAATGAGGAAATGAAATAACAGCTTTGGAAAAGAAAACACAGAAATTGTCTGAAAAAAAAATCTCCTTAAAAATACATTTGGTAAAAAAACTGTAAATCATAGACACAATCAATAATTTCATCCAAAAGAATGACAATAATAAGGCAATATACCAAAATTTGTGGGATGCAACTGAAGTGATAATAAGGGAAATTTTTGTATCTTTAGAGGCTTATTTGCATAAAATACAGAAAGAGAAGATCAATAAATTGGCTTTGTAACTAAAAAAGCTAGGGAAAAAAAACCAAATTAAAACTCCCCACTCAATTACTAAATTGGAAATTCTAAAAATAAACAGATCAATAAAATTGAAAGTAAAAAACTATTGAATTAATAAATAAAACTAAGAGTTGGTTTTATGAAAAAACCAACAAAATAGATAAACCTTTAGTTAATTTGATGAGAAAAAGGAAATAGGGAAATCAAATTGTTAGTCCCAAAAATGAAAAGGAAGAAAGAACTATCCACCAATGAAGAGGAAATTAGAGCAATTATCAGGAGTTATTTTGCCCAACTTTATGCCAATGAATTTGACAACTTAAATAAAATTGAGGAATGCCTACAAAAATATAGACTGCCCAGATTAACAGAAGAAGAAATAAATTACTTAAATAGTCCCATTTTATTTTATTTTTTATAACTTATTATTGACAGAGCCCATGCCTGGGTAATTTTTTACAACATTGTCTCTTGCACTCACTTCTGTTCCCATTTTTCCCCTCCCTCCCTCCACCCCCTCGCCCAGATGACAGGCGGTCCTATACATGTTAAATAGGTTACAGTATATCCTAGATATAATACATGTGTGCAGAACAGAACAGTTCTCTTGTTGCACAGGAAGAACTGGATTCAGAAGGTATAAATAACCTGGGAAGAAAAACAAAAATGTAAGCAGTTTACATTGATTTCCCAGTGTCCTTTCTTTGGGTGTAGCTGCTAATGTCCATCCTTGATCAATTGAAACTGAGTTAGATCTCTTTGTTGAAGAAATCCACTTCCATTAGAATACATCCTCATACAGTATCATTGTTGAGGTATATAATGATCTGGTTCTGCTCATTTCACTTGACATCAGTTCGTGTAAGTCTTCCAATCTTCTCTGTATTCATCCTGCTGGTCATTTCTTACAGAACAATAATATTCCATAACATTTATATGCCACAATTTACTCAACCATTCTCCAATTGATGAGCATCCATTCATTTTCCAGCTTCTAGCCACTACAAACATCCCTTCCACCATTCCACATTATCTTTCCTTGTCAGTCTAGCTAATCTGACAGGTGTGTAGTGGTATCTCAGAATTGTCTTAATTTGCATTTCTCTGATTAATAATGACTTGGAGCATATTTTCATATGGCTAGAAATAATTTCAATTTTTGCATCTGAGAATTGTCTGTTCATATCCTTTGACCATTTATCAATTGGAGAATGGCTTGACTTCTTATAAATTAGAGTCAATTTTCTATATATTTTGGAAATGAGGCCTTTGTCAGAATCTTTGACTGTAAAAATGTTTTCCCATTTATTGTTTCCCTTCTAATCTTGTCTGCATTAGTTTTGTTTGTACAAAAAATTTTCAATTTGACATAATCAAAACTTTCTATTTTGTAGTCAATAGTGATCTCTAGTTCTTCTTTGGTCATAAATTCCTCCCCCTTCCACAGGTCTGAGAGGTAAACTATCCTATGCTCTTCCAATTTATTTATAATCTCATTCTTTATGCTTAGATCATGAACCCATTTTGCCCTTATCTTGGTATACGGTGTTAAGTGTGGGTCAATGCCTAGTTTCTGCCATACTAATTTCCAATTTTCTCAGCAATTTTTGTCAAATTATGTGTTTTTATCCCCAAAACTGGGGTCTTTGGGAGTAGATTAGATTATTAAACACTAGATTATTAAACTTATTGGCTATTTTGTCTTTTGAACCTAACCTATTCCATTGATCAACTAGTCTATTTCTTAGCCAATATCAGATGGTTTTAGTAACTACTGCTTTATAATATAATTTTAGATCTGGTACAGCTAGGGCACCTTCATCTCATTTTTAAAAAATTAATTCCCTTGAAATTCTTGACCTTTTGTTTTTCCATATTAACTTTGTTGTTATTTTTCTATGTCATTAAAATAGTTTTTTGGGAGTCTGATTGGTATGGCGCTAAATAAATAGATTAGTTTAGGTAGTATTGTCATCTTTATTATATTTGCTCACCCAATCCAAGAGCATTTACTATTTTGCCAGTTGATTAGATCAGATTTAATTTGTGTGGAAAGTGTTTTGTAGTTTTACTCATAAAGTTTCTGATTTTTTCTTGGTAGATTGATTTCTAAGTATTTTATACTATCAGTAGTTACTTTAAGTGGAATTTCTCTTTGTAACTCTGACTGTTGGATTTTGTTAGTGATATATAAGAATGATGATGATGTATGTGGGTTTATTTTGTGTCCTGCAACTTTGTTAAAGGTGTGGATTATTTCTAATAACTTTTAGTCAAATCTCTGGGGTTCTCTAAATATACCATCATATCATCAGCAAAGAATGATAATTTGGCTTCCTCATTGCCTACTCTAATTCCTTTAATCTCTTTCTCAATTCTTATTGCCAAAGCTAGCATTTCTAATACAATATTGAATAGTAATGGTGATAGTGGGCAGCCTTGTTTCACTCCTGATCTTATTGGGGATAGTTGCAGTTTGTCCCCATTACATATGATGCTTACTGATGGTTTTAAACAGATGCTACTGATTATTTTAAGGAAAAGTCCATTTATTCCTATACTCTCAAGTGTTTTTAATAAGAATGAAGGTTGGATTTTATCAAATGCTTTTTCTGCATCTATTGAGATGATCATATGGTTTTTGTAAATTTGGTTATTAACACGGCCAATTATACTGATAGTTTTCCTAATACTGAACCAGCCTGCATTCCTGGTATAAATCCTACTTGATCATGGTGTATGATCTTGGGGATGATTTTCTGTAGTCTTTTTGCTAATATCTTATTTAAGATTTTAGCATCAATATTCATTAGGGAGATTGGCTCTATAATTTTCTTTCTCTGTTTTTATCCTACCTGGTTTAGATATCAGTACCATGTCTGTGTCATAAAAGGAATTTGGTAGGATTCCTTCATTCCCTATTTTTTCAAATAGTTTATAAAGCATTGGGGCCAATTGTTCTTTGAATATTTAGAATTCACATGTAAATCCATCTGGTCCCGGGGATTTTTTTTTTTAGGAAGTTGATTAATAGCTTGTTCTATTTCTTTTTCTGAAATGGGACTATTTAAGCAATTTACTTCCTCCTCTGTTAATCTGGGAAGCCTATATTTTTGGAGGTAGTCATCTATTTCGCTTAGGTTATCAAATTTATTGGCATAAAGTTGGGCAAAGTAACCCCTTATTATTTCTTTACTTTCTTCTTCATTGGTGGAAAGTTCTCCCTTTTCATTTTTCAGACTACTCATTTGATTTTCCTCTCTCCTTTTTAATCAGACTTACCAAAGATTTATCAATTTTATTGTTTTTTTCATAAAACCAACTCTTAGTTTTATTTATTAGTTCAATAATTTTTTTACTTTCAATATTATTATTTTCTCTTTTAATTTTAGAATTTCAAGTTTAGTAATTGATTGGGGGTTTTTAATTTGGTCTTTTACTAGCTTTTTTATGGTGCAAGCCCAATTTGTTGATCTTCTCTTTCTCTATTTTATTCAAGTAAGCCTCTAAGGATATCAAATTTCCCCTTATTACCACTTTGGCTGCATCCCACAAATTTTAGTATGATGTCTCATCATTGTCATTATCTTGAGTGAAATTATTAATTGTTTCACCCAATCATTCTTTAAGATGAGATTATTTAGTTTCCAATTACTTTTTGGTCTATTTACACCTAATTTTTGTTGAATGTAGTTTTTATTGCATTGTGATCTGAAAAGAAAACATTTACTATTTCTGCCTTCCTGCATTTAATTTTGAGGTCTTTATGTCCTAATATATGGTCAGTTTTTCTGTAGGTTCCATAAACTGCTGAGAAGAAAGTATACTCCTTTCTGTCACCATTCAGTTTTCTCCAGAGATCTATCATACCTAATTTTTCTCATATTCTATTTACCTCTTTAATATCTTTCTTATTTGTTTTGTGATTTGATTTATCTAAATCTGAGAGTGCAAGATTGAGATCTCCCACTATTATAGTTTTGCTGTCTATTTC
This sequence comes from Antechinus flavipes, assembly GCF_016432865.1. NCBI lineage: Eukaryota > Metazoa > Chordata > Mammalia > Dasyuromorphia > Dasyuridae > Antechinus > Antechinus flavipes. Next base: position 295,125,537 of record NC_067401.1, on the reverse strand, counting down.
TTCTCACAACTCTCTTAATTTCTCCTTTAGGAAGTTAGATGTCATACCACTTGGTGCATATATGTTTAATATTGATATTGCTTTTTTGTCTATAGTACCCTTTAGCAAGACATAGTTTCCTTCCTTATCTCTTTTAATTAGATCAAGTTTTGCTTTTGCTTGATCTGAGATAAGGATGGATATCCCTGCTTTTTTGATTTCACCTGAAGCATAATAGATTCTGCTCCAGCCTTTTACTTTTACTCTGCATGTATTTCCCTGTTTTAAATGTGTTTCCTGTAAACAACATATTGTAGGGTTCTGACTTTTGATCCAGCCTGCTATCTGCCTCTGCTTTATGGGAGAGTTCATCTCATTCACAATTCCGGTTAAAATTACTAATTCTGTATTTCCTGCCATCCTAATATCCCCAGATTATGCTTTTCTTTTTCTTGCCCCCCTTTCCCCCTTCCCTAGTGTTAAACTTATTGGTCCCCCTTGTGTCACGCAGCTCTCCCTCTTTAGGATCCCTCCCTCCTCCCTTTGAATCCCTTCCCCTTTCTTGTATTCTTCCCTTATTACTCTTTTTTCCTTTTCCCTTTTCCTCTCCCACTTTTTAATGAGGTGAGAGAAGATTCTCTGTAAAACAAATATGTCAAATATTTTTTCCCATTTCACAATTTTTTTTAGTGAGTTATTTTCTTTTTCCAATTCACAAATCCTACTTTCTTGGGAATTCTTTACCTTTTCTAATTCATAAATTCTGTTTCCCTGCACTTCTTGGGAGTTTTTTTACCTTTTCTAATTCACATTTCAGGAAGTTGTTGGTCCCTTGCATAGCTTCTCTTTCCTTTCCCCATTTTTCTTCTAATTCTCTTTTAAGGTTTCTAATAGTTTCTTTTAGGAGAGCCTTTTGTATTGGGGACCAATGATTGTCTGGAGACTGTCTGCTATTTGTCTCTACAGGGTTGAAAAGCTGCTCTCTTTCTGTAGAAACTATCAATCATCATTTTGATTTTTTTACTCATTTTGTTAAAGCCTGTAGGGTCTGCCTTCAGAGTCAGGAGGTTACCAGCTTCCTCTGCAGAGCAGTGAAAGGTGTATGGACCGGTAGCTATCCTGTCAGCTGGCTACAAAAAGCAGTGAGGTACTGGAGTGCTCTGGGAAAGAGTTTGCAATCTGGAAATAACTCAGGCCTGCAGAGCCCAGTGGGGAAAGTGTCCTACAAAGAACCCCCTCGGTGTGGTATAACGACTGCCCTGGGGATAGATGCTGAGCAGTGAGAGTTTCCTTACCCAACCCAAAGCCTGCCCTGGTGCTGTGGGTATTAGCGGCTGAGCAGTGAATGGCCCTGCAGGGACCGGATGTGTCTCTGCCCAGGGAAGCACTGTCTGCTGGGGAAGTTCTATTGCCTCAGCCCTCCCCCCCCACCCCCCGCCCCCCACTGTACAGATTAGAGGCTGCTCAGGCTATGCCCCCTGCCATGCAGATTTGTAACTGCCCCCGCAAAAGCCCTGAACTGCAGGATGTGGCTGCAGGGCTGTGTTAGGCATCTGCTTGGGTCACTTCCGGGTTTGAGTGGTTACAGCCAGATCTTGTTAGGTTCTGGCGTTTTTTAGATCACCCCCTGTTTAGGTTTTAATTTCTCTGTCAGTTTACTGCTTTGCAATCAAGGCAGAGCAGTTAGCCTATAGCAGTCTTCTCTATAACTTCTCTAGCCACAGAGATCACCCCCGCCCCTGGTCTGCTCAGGATACTAGTCTCTCACTGACTGTTGCTAGTCTGTTCCTGGCCCCTCAGAACAAACATTTCCTGGTGATCCTCCAGATTATCTTGAGCTGGTAAATTGTTTGTTTCTAATCTTCATGAATTTAAGCAGTGAAGAGCTATTTTTGAGGCTGAATTTAATAATTGGTTATGAGGGGAATAAGAGCTTAGAAAGTTGCATGTGCCTTCTCTACCATCTTGGCTCCACCCCCCTCAAAATAGTCCCATTTTAGAAAAAGAAATAGAACAAGCTATTAATCACCTCCCTAAGAAAAAATCCCCAAGACCTGAGGGATTTACATGTGAATTCTACCAAACATTTAAAGAACAATTAACTCCAATACTATATAAACTATTTGAAAAAAAATAGAGAATGAAGAACTCCTACTAAATTTCTTTTATGACACAGACATGGTACTGATACCTAAACCAGGTAGGATAAAAACAGAGAAAGAAAGAAAATTATAGACCAATCTCCCTAATGAATATTGATGAAAAAAACTCTTAAACAGGATATTAGCAAAGAGATTACACATAACTATCTCCAGGATAATACACCATGACCAAGTAGGAGTTATACTAGGAATGCAGGGCTGGTTCAATATTAGGAAAACTATTAAATACTTGACTATATCAATAACCAAATTAACAAAAAAATATGATTATCCTAACAGATGCAGATAAAATCCAACACTTCTTCCTATTAAAATACACTAGATAGTATAGGAGTAAATGTACTTTTCCTTAAAATAGTCAGTAGTATCTATTTTAAACCATCTAGTAAGCATCATATGTAATAGGGATAAACTAGAACCTTTCCAAATAAGATCAGGGGTGAAACAAAGTTGCCCACTGTCACCATTGCTATTCAGTATTATATTAGAGATGCTAGTCTTGGAAACAAGGGAAGAAAAAGAGATTAAAGGAATTAGAGTCGGTAATGTGGAAACCAAATGAGCTCTCTTTGTAGATGATATGATGGTATACTTAGAGAACCTCAGAGAATCAACTAAAAAGCTATTAGAAATAATGCACAACATCATCAAAGTTGCTGGATACAAAATAAATCTACATAAATCATCAGTATTCTTATACATCACTAACAAAATCCAGCAGCAAGAGATAGAAAGAGAAATTCCATTTAAAATATCTGTTGACAATATAAAATATTTGGGAATTTATATGCCAAGGGAAAGTCAGGAACTATATAAGCAAAACTACAAAACACTTTCCACACAAATAAAGTTAGATGTAAGCAAATGGAAAAATATCAAGTGCTTTTGGATAGGTCAAACAAATATAATAAAGATGACAGTACTCCCTAAAATAATCTACTTATTTAGTGCCATACCAATCAAACTCCCAAGAAACTATTTTACTGAACTAGAAAAAATAACAACAAAATTCATCTGGAAGAACAAAAGTTCAAGCATTTCAAAGGAGTTAATGAAAAGCAAAGCAAATGAAGTGGCCTAACTGTACCAGATCTAAAACTATATTATAAAACAGCAGCCATCAAAATCATTTGTTACTGGTTAAGAAATGGACTAGTTGATTAGTGGAATAGGTAAAGCTCACAGGACAAAAAAGCCAGTGACTATAACAATCTAATATTTGAAAAACCAAAAAGTCCCACCTTTTGGAATAAGAATTCACTATTTGACAAAAACTGCTGGGAAAATTGGAAACTAGTATGGCAGAAAGTAAGCATAGACCCACACCTAACACCAATACCAAAATAAGGTCACAATGGATTCATGATCTAGACATAAAGAATGATATTATAAACAAATTAGAAGACCATGGGATAGTTTACCTTTCAGATTTGTGCAGGAGAAAGGAATTTCTGAGCAAAGAACCAGAGATCATTATTGATCATAAAATAGATAATTTTGATTATATTAAGTTTAAAAGTTTTGTATAAACAAAACTAAGGTGGACAAGATTAAAAGGGAATCAATAAACTAGGAAAACATTTTTATAGTCAAAGATTCTGATAAAAGCCTCATTTCTAAAACAGAGAATTGATTTGAATTTATAATAGTTCAAACCATTCTCCAATTGGTAAATGATCATAATTTATGAAGAGAGAATTTACAGATGAAGAAATTGAAATTATTTGTAGCCAAATGAAAAGGTGCTCCAAATCACTATTATCAGAGAAAGGAAAATCAAGAAAACTCTGAGATATCACTTCACACTTGTCAGATTGGCTAAGATAAAAAAAAAAGATAATGATGAATGTTGGAGGGGATGTGGGAAAACTAGAACACTGATACATTGTTGATGGAACTGTGAATGGATCCAATCATTGTGGAGAGCAGTTTGGAACTGTGCTCAAAAAGTTATCAAACTGTGCATACCCTTTGATGCAGAAATATTTCTATTAGGATGATAATCCAAAGAGATCTTAAAAGAGGGAAAGGGACCCACATGTGTAAAAATGTTTGTAGCAACCTTTTTCATAATGGCAAGAAACTGGAAACTGAATGGATGCCCATCAATTGGAGAATGGCTGAATAAATTATGGTATATGAATGCTATGGAGTACTATTGTTCTATAAGAAACGCCCAGCAGGATGGTTTCAGAGAGGCTTGAAAAGACTGATGAACTGATGCAAAGTGAAATGAGCCGAATTAGGAGATCATTATACACAGCAACAACAAGACTATATGATGATCAATTCTAATGGACGTGGCTTTCTTCAATAGTGAAATGATTTGGACCAGTTCCACTTACGCAGTGATGAAGAGAACCATCTACACCCAGAGAGAGAACCATGGAAACAGAGAGTAGAACACAGCATAGCATTCTCACTGTCTCTGTTATTATTTGCTTGCATTTTGTTTCTTTTTTCTCAGTTTTTCTTTTTCTTCCTTCTTTATTTGCTTTTTCTTGCACAATTGAATGGCTGTGTGAATATGAATACCCATATTAGATCTGGCATGCATTTTAACATATTTGGCATGTATCAGACTGCCTGCCAGGTTGGGGAGGAGATGGGGGGAGAATGGAAAAATTTGCAGCAGGGAGTTATGCAGAGATTGATGTGGGAAAATTACATTTTTAAAAAACAATTCCTTAAAATAGATTTAACAAAATGGAAAAATAAAACATTTCCTGAAAAATAGAATTGGTAAAATGGGAAAACAACTCCTTAAAAAAAAGAATTGGTGAAATGGAAAAAAAAATTCAATGACCAAAAAAACCAAAAAATTCAATTTTGTCAAATATGAAAGAAGGCAAAAAAAAAGCTAACTGAAGAAAATAACTTACTAAATATTAGAATTGGACAAATGTAAATGAATGACTCAATGAGACATCAAAAATCAAACAAAACCATAAAAAATGAAAAAAGAAGAAAATATAAAATACTTTTTTGGAAAAATAATTGACTTGGAAAATAGGTCCTAGAGAGACAATATAAGAATTATTGGACTACTTGAAACCACAATGAAAAAAAGAACCTAGACAACATCTTTCAAGAAATTATCAAATAAAGTTTTCTAGAATCAGAAGCTAAAATAGCCTTTAAAAGAACCCATCAATCATTTCCTGAAAAAAAGACCCAAAATAAAAACTCCAAGGAATATTGTAGCTAAATTCCAAAAATATCAGATCAAGGAGAAAATATTGCCAGCAGCCAGAAGGAAACAATTCTAATCTTGAGGACCCACAATCAGGATTACCCAGGACTAGAAGCTTTCATTTTAAATAATCAAAGAGCCTGGAATATGATATTCTAAAGGGCAATGGAACTTGGATTGCAGCCAAGAATCACCTTCCCAGCAAAACTAAGCATTTTCTTTCAGAGCAAAAGATGAACATTCAATGAAATAGGGGAGTTTTCAATTATTTTTGATAAAAAGACCAGAACTGAACAGAAAATTTGATCTTCAAAAAAGAACCAAAGAGAAGCAAGGAGGTAAAAAGGAAAAATAAATTTTAAAAGGTTGAAATATTTATATCCCTACATGGGAAGATGATGTGTATAACTCTTGAGAACTTATCTTTATTAGGGGGATACTTAGAGATGTAGGTATAACTTGACTTTATTGTGATGATATAAAAAAGAAACTAAGGATGGAAAAGGGATTGTATTGGAAGAATAGGAAAGGGGAAGTAAAATGGGACAAATTAGATCACATGAAGAGGCAAAAAAGACCAATTATAGTTGAGAAAAAGAAGAGTGGGGGAATGGGCATTGTTTGAATCTTAATATCATTGAATTTGGCTGAAAGTGGGAATATCATGCATTTTTAGTTTGATAGAGAAACTTGCTTCACTCTATAGGGAAGCACGAGAAAAAAGGAGAAAGGAAGAGGGGAGGTTAATAGAAGAAAGAATAGAAGTAGAAGAAGAAGAAAGTGATAGGAAAGAGGGAGGGACTGAAAAAAGGGGGGGAAGATTGAAGGAGGTGGTGGTCAGAAGGAAAACACTAGTGAGGAGGGAAAGAGGGAAAGGTCAAAGGTAAATATAGCTTGGGAAAAATATGATGGTGGGAAATATAGAGTTAGTAATTTTAATCGTGAATGTGAATGGAATGAATTCTCCCATAAAACAGAAGTGAAGATTAAAAGTCAAAATCCTACTATATGCTATTTACAAGAAATACATTTGAATCAAATTTGAAATCAAATTATAGCTTAGTCTCCTCTGTCTCTCACACTCCTTCATTTAAGAATAGGAGAGGATGAGATTCACCAGAATTAGAAAAAAGCCACGCCATGGCTTCATGGTTGCCTTGACAGAGCAACTAGGCTGTTTTGATCAGTCACTTTTCAGTTGTGTCCAAATGTTCATGACCCCATTCGTTATATTCAGCAAAGATGCTGGAATGGTTGGTAATTTCCCTCTTCAGCTCATTTTACACATGAGGAAACTGGAGCAAACAGGGTTAAGTGACTTGCCCAGGGACACAAAAGATATGAGAAAGTTAAAATAGTCTCCCATTCTACAAAATCCAGGAGACTCAGAAAGGAGACTTCTTTCAAGTTTGAAAGGGATAAGTTTATGGAATTGCACAGCAGGGAATTTTGGCATAGAAGCCAATGACTCATTGCTTCCAAGAGATGGTACAGGCTGGAAATATAAATGTAAATAGAAAGAAAGAATTTAGAGAAAAAAATATGATCTATAAAAGAAGAGCATTAGATATGATGCCCTGTAAAGTCCCTTATAGGGCAATTAGGTCACACAATATATGAAATACTGAGCCTGGAATCAGAAAAACTTGAATTTAAATTTTCTCTCTGACACTTAATAACTGTGTGACCATGGGCAAATTCTTAGGTTCTTAACCAAGACTTCATGACCTATTGTTCAGAGTGAGAGTGTTATTGGATAAAGGTCTTCCAAATAAGTCTTATTATTCATTCATCAGAAATCACTCTCAGCACAAAAAAAAAAAAAAACAGTAATCAGAAGCTCCTGGGCACATAGACTGTTACCTGAGAGCTAGGTTGTTTGTCTTTCATTCTCAAAAGTTACTATGAATCAGGAAGATAATGCCATGACTTGCAACATAATAGGATTCAAGTTATAGAGGGCTATGTAAAGTTGCCATCTGGGTGCAGTGGCAAGATCAACTGGAGATAGCCCTGAATGCAGTGGGAGACTTTGGCCTTTTTAAACTAAGGTCTTTCCCAGGAATCAATATTACTTGAAATTTTACTCTTTTATGGAAGTGACTCTATGATATTAAAAACAGTGCCAATGGAGTACAAGTTGCCCCAGACATCTTTTTAAGACTTTAAAGTTGAAGAGGAGTAGCCAAAAAGTATAAGTAGAATGAGTTTCCACAATGAAAACACTCTATACTGATTAAACCATAAAGCTGGGTATAACAGAATGACAAGCTACAGTGAATATTTGGATTGTGCTATTTTCTTCTCACATTATCTTCCTCAATTATCAGCCTAAGGGAGGATGATTTAATTAGGTTAGCACCAAAGTCCTATCCTCCTGGCAAAATCCTGCCTCTTTCCTGTACTTTGGCATATTTCGAGTTGTTTGACATAGCGTAGTTGCTCCCCACAGGAATCACCAGAAAATACTTAACAATATACAATATTTTACTCTTGGCATAGGAACAATAAATGCAATAAACAATACATAATAAAACATCTTACACTTGGCTTCATGTCTGCTGCCTTTTCTATTCCCAAGAAGTTTCCATAAATTATATATAGAATCTGCTCTAAACTCAGGAGTTCTAGAAAATGCACAACTAAACTTTCTGTTCCTCTTTTCCCTTTCCCTAATGTAATGAGGGAAAAGGGGTATAGATAATGTTACACAGTTCTTATCTGATTTTAAATTCTATGAGAGCTTGACAATAGGGGAAGCCTCAGCAACTCTATCCCATGAGAAATTTAGTGCTTTTCTCTTTGGTGTTCTCTTTGGCAGAGCTCTCTGCATCTTATGCTGGCTCTTTCATTGCTCATAGAGTAGTTAGAGGAAGAGAAATATCTTGAATTCCTTGACCTTGAATCTTGTGTTACTTCTGGTGTCTGAGTGATATGCTACATCTCCTTTGTTGCTCTAAAACCAGTGATTTTACTCACGAAAATCTGCCCCATTTAAATTAATTCTATTTATAATTATTCTCCTTCTCTGCAAGGCAGATAGAGCAAGAAGGGTACTATTGAGGAAGCTAGTCTTTGGGAAGAGGGAGATGAAAAAGAATAGAAATTTATGTGTGCCTTGTGCCAAAGACCTAAGTGCTTTACAAATATTATCTCATTTGAGAGTTTAATATTGACATATTATTTCTACTGATGTTTAAGGTTACCTTTAGCAAGAATATTTTCTTTAACTGTAGATAATATACAGTAACTATATTGTTGATACAAGTTGAGCTATAATAAAAACTGAATATACTACTACAACAGCTACTACTATTTTCTCAATTGACCATGAATGATGACAGCATTTTTTCAAGAAAATTCTAATGAACTAAGAGGAACCACATATTTGTTTTCTGAAAATTGAAACCAGACTCTAATATTAAATTATCCTCTGAGAAAAAATAAACTTAAGTGAACCACTATTTGTTCCTAGTGCCCAGTAGTAAATGGAACATATATAATAACAATAAAAATTTTCCCTAAATTGAAAGAAATATATACCAAAAAGGATCATTTTGTTAAATTACGTAAGTGGCAAATGATATGAACATTTTTCAAAAAACCAAATGTAAATAAAAAAGAACCTATGAAAATTTCTCCAAATAATTCATAATAAAATGTATATTAAAACCATTTCTGAGATTTCACTTCACACCCAGAAAACTGGCAAAGATAATATAAGATAGAAATAGTTGATTTTGCAAGAAAGAGTAGATTTGGGGGACATAAGCACTCTAAGTATAGCTTTGAATTCTGGAAAACTACATAGAAGTGTGAGAAGTCCTTGAGTTCTTCACTTTTTTTTTTTTTTTTTGCTTTAGTTATTCCTCTCCCTCTAGTTGACACATAACTTGGGGAGATCAAAAATAGACTATTCAAACCAGAATATCAGACTTTTCATAGTTGCACATTTTTGACAACAAAAAACAAAACTAGAAGTAGAGTGAGCACCCATCAAGTAAGAAATGTTTGACCATTAAGTGAAGGATTGTTGACATATAAATGCTATACAATATATTGAATTGAAAAAAGCAGTAAATATGAGGAATTCAGAGGAACTTGGGAAGACTTCTGCAAATTGATTATCAGTTAAGTAGACCCAGGAGGGCAATATACACAAAGATTGCTCTATAATAATGTAAACAGAAAGAACATTAAAAGGTAGCCAAAATATGAGCAATTATATCTTGTTCCCAGTGTATAAATGATGAAAAGCATCTCTTTTCTTTTGGTAGAGGTGAGCACAGACATCAGTAACATTCCATTAGGATGCACATTGAGATACTTAAAAAAATAAAGCAAAATATTTATTGATTAAATCATCACAGACATCATTCTTATTTATTAAATTCAGTAAATTAAAATTTAATCTTTTTTTTAAATTGACAGCTAAACTTTACTTAAAATCCAATCAAAGAGTTTCTTGACCCAATCTATTAAATAGTCCCTTTATTTTATTTTCTGTTTAAAAGAAGCCATCTTTTCCAACTAGAATCTGATTCTCTAAATTTATATATTTCTACAAGGGATATAAGATGGAATTTAAAGAAATATAACCAAAGGTATATCATTTTAAAATGATTTTAGTTTTAAAATGTTAAATTCCAACTTATTTTAATCTTTGTATATATAGAAGAAGAACATGCATTTATAAATTGCCTTCTATGTGCCTGTCACTAGGCTAAGTACTTTTTGCATATTATTTCATTTGATATGATTTGATCTATTTAATCTTTATATCAACCATAAGAGGTAGGTGCTATTAGTATCCCCCCTCCTTACAGTTGAGGACACTCAGGCAGACAGAGGTAAAATGATTTATATAAGACAACATAGTTAAGTGTCTGAGGTCACATCTGAACTCAGGTCTTCCTCCTTCTAGGCCAATACTCTACTATATTACCTACCTGCTCCTGCTGTATTAAGGAGAGTTTGGACACCAATTATGATGGGCAGAGACAAAAACAAAAACAATTGCCCTCTCAAAAAAATCAACAAACTCCTACACAACAAAGTAAACAGAAATACCAAAAAGGTAATAAAAAGCTAAGTTGATTTTGCCTTGAACAAGCTATAGCTTTATCAAAGGCCCCAAGGAAGAACTAAAAGACAGCTAAGAACAAAAATCTTGATGTGACAGTATCTTTCTTTATCCTGAAAGGAATTAGATTCTACTTAACAAGTAAAGCCATGGACAGAATCTGGAAGAGAGTCAGGAAGTGTCCCTGGTCTATAGAACAAAGCATTCACTAGATGCCACTGCTTCTTCATTCTTTTACCAGAAGCTTGTGGAAAATGTGGAGGAGAGGTATCTGATAAATGAAATTTAAAAGTAACACTGGTGGGGACACTGACTCTAGCAATTGTGGATTCTAAAACTCTGAAGAAATTTCCCTTCTTTGATTTTGGAGAGGTTCTCTGTGATAAGAAACCTTCTGGGACATATGATGTATTTTTAAATACTTAAGTAATTAAGAATTAATGAAATGGCCTCAGTATGTTTGATTCGTCTAATTCATTGTGTTATAAATACATTCTGACCTTGTAATAGGAATCGGGAAATTGTTGCTTTACTATGTGATGAACACTTGGCTTCTCAGCAATATAGAGTTATCAATAATGTTCTACATGGAAAGATTTCAGTGACTCATTTTGGTGTGGAGATAATGCTAATTTTCTGAAAGCTCTGATGGTGGAGCATGATTATGGTGAGCTCTATCATAATGGAATGATTTTGAATGTTGGCCTTGAAATAGACTCTGTTTTCTGGGGACCAGTTTAATTTAATAGAGAGAAGTTAAATATTATTATATTGGACACTTTCTGATAGATTCTTCAATTGTGACAATCCTTGAAATAATGGAAAATGGAAAATGGCCTTTGGATTGTGTGACCTGGTGATAATGACAATGGTAAATGTAGTGTTCTTTCTAGAGCCTCCATGCTGGAGTGCCAAAATATCTCATCCAGACTAGCTCTCTGGAGGATCTGGGCAACAGCCCAAGTCCTTAGTCTTAGAGATGAGGGCAGAGACCCAAGAAGATGGTCAAAAATGGAGTCCATTTATTTCAAATCCTCTCAGCCCCTAAATACCTTAGTACAATTATATCACTACAATACACTGAGCATGTGCTAACTATAGAACCATGACATTACCACAGCACACTGTACCAGTGCCAACTATAAGCATCCTGCTACTAATATGTAAATACCTCTCTTTACTGTAAGTATCTCTGCTTCAAGTAGAACACAGGTGGTCATCTCCCTCCCCCCCCGACTTCTCAGGAAGGGTGAGACACCACAAGGGGAGATGAAAGCCAAACCAGCCAAGCCAGTTCCCTCTGGGCTGAAGGGTCTTATATCTCACTGAGAGTTACCCCACTATCTGTGGCTCTCTATAGTAGAAAAGAGAACAAATTGCAGATAAACCTTATTGTACATTCCAGGTATTCTAAATATGGATATTCTTTAGTTCTTCCATTTCTGAGTTCTTCTTGGAATTTCCATTTTAAGAAAGGTACCAGGCCATCAATCCATACCTCTATTGCTCTGCTTTTGATTCTGGTCTTTGACATAATGTCTCATTTGAATACTTATACTTTTTAGGTCTTTTAAATGTATTTTCTTCCCCCAACAGAATGGAAACTCCTTGAAGACAGGGACTGTCTTTCTTCTGAATTAATTTGTGTCCCCCATATTTAGCAAAGGGCTTATTACATAGCAAGTAATTAAAAATTTTCATCTGTCTTGATGTATTCCAACAAATGCATATACTATTGGAAGATTTGAATCACTTTCATTTTTACACTTTTACTCTGAAAGAAATAATAAGGAAAACTGGGTAATAGGTTGGAAGAATGGAAAGATGTTTGAAAGTTTTTTTTCCTTGTAGAAGAAAATAAGGGAGTTGATGCAATTGTTTTTATCCTCTGTTGAAAGAAAAAAGAAATATCATTTCTTGGGACACTTGATCATTTTTTTATTAAAATGCTCCTTTGTAAAAAGACTCTTCTGAAGATCAATGCTACTCACTAGCTTTATATTACAGAAGATGAAGAAATAAAGAAATTCTGTAAAGAATTGAAAAACCCTTCAATTAATAATTGTATTTCAAAATTTGGCATAATATGGGAGGGTGAAAAATATGTTCGAAAGCTATTCATGAGTAAGAACCATGAGAAGTAAAAACCTTATACATTATGCCAAAATTTCACTCCTTTATAAAATAAATAGGTTGTTGAAGAAGAGATGGGAGGCATGGAACATGGCAAATATAATTTTTCCTAATTTCTCTAGCTGCTATTGTCCCTGCCCCCCATATTATTTTATATTAATTTTCTCAGATTTTTATATATTTAAATACTTGCAGGGACATGTTGTCTCCCATGAAATAATGTAAGGTCCTTCGGAACATTTTATTTTTGTTAAAGTCTCAGCAGTGGCTAATGTAGTGTTTTGCACACAATTAGTGCTTAATAAGAATTTTCAATTGATCATAAAAAAATGTTTTCATGGATAGAAAATGACTGTTACCAATGTAACAGTTACTTCTAAATTATTCCTTTGTGTATAGTCACTTAAACAAATTATTGTAGCAAAAAATAAAATAAGCATAGAAAAAAAGAATAAAAATAAGAAGTTTTGCCATTAAAACAATTGCAAACATATTCAAATAAGGTGCTGACTCAGAGAAAAAGGAAATGGATTAAAAATATAGAGACACAAACTAATAGGAAGTTTATAATTTAGAAATCAATGAAATATGGCCAGCAATCTTTTGATCTCTTAAACCAGAGAGAAATATCAACTAATGGAAATATTGGTTTAATTATACACTAATTTTAAGTAACTATGGGGGAGAATGGTGAATGGTGAAGAGGAGAAATGGTGAAAATAGTGAGAAGCAGGGGAAGAAAAAACACATTTACGAAAAGCTTAGTGAGAAATACAATTCAACAAGATCTTAAATCTAAGAGATTTAAAGAAGAAATAAGAAGGACAATAAAAAGGCTAAAAATAAGAAAGATCTATATAGGTGTTTAGTACTCAAACATTATAGTCCCTATTATGTTGCTTGAGAAGTATCATTAAATGAAAATAAAGATGAAAAGTACTGATAGATTATACCAAGATTTCTGAAACTTTTTCTGTTTGCAAACCCTTTTCACCCAAGAAATTTTTATGTGACCCCAGGTATATAGCTATATAAAATAGGTATCCAAGTGAAAAATTTACTGATAATCAATTAAAATTTGTACAATCCCCATATTTAGTTATGAGACTCCATATAGGGTTACAATCCACAGTTTAAGAACCTGGGAACTTGACCAATAATACACACAAGAAATTCACATCAGAAGTAATGCTGGTTTTAGAATTTTTAGGCATGATTGAAATCCTTTTTTTTTTTTTTTTTTTTTTGAGATTCTAAAAAATTATAGCTTTTTATTGACAGAACATATGCATGGGTAATTTTTCAACATTGATGCTTGCAAACACTTCTGTTCCAACTTTTCCCTTTCTTCCCTCCACCCTCTCCCCTAGATGGCAGGCAGTCTCATACATGTTAACATGTTAAGATATATGTTAAATACAATATATGTGTACATATTTATACAGTTCTCTTGTTGCACAAGAAGAATCAGAAATCCTTATCTTTTAAAAACAGTTTACCTGTAATCTTGCTCATGGTACCTTTCTGATAATAGAAAGAACAATGGATTCTGAGTTAATAATCTTGGGGTAAGAGACCACTTCTGCAATTTACTAACTACTAATTTTGGGTAAGTCATTTTATTTCAGGAATTCGGTTTCCTTACCTATAACCTTTTCTTCATCTTAAAATGTTTTTTTTTCATTTTTACTTACCTGTATACATTTTTAATATCATAGCAATAATTTCTTAAGTTCAAGGATTATTTCTATCTTAGTTTTATATTCTTATATTATGTTGTTTTTCATTAGTAGATACTTAATAAAGATTTGATGAATTGAATTAAATTGAACTTCATTTCTTGTTGTTCTAAGTCCCCTTTCTTCACCCCCTCACAGAGACTACTTTATGGATAACCTTTTCCATTGTAGTCTTGTACTTTTATTAGTTTATTTGATATATTTCTTATTTTTTCAGGATTCAAGAATGTAACTTGTCTTGGTTGGTGAATTGAATGCATCAAGGGAATGTAGAAACTCTTTTATGATCATTTTACTTAATTTTGTTATCAACTCTATATTCATCACTTTTTTGAACTTCTCTTCTAGGCCAGAGATCATTCTTCTTGATACTGAAAAGAAAAACAATATGTTGTGAGGACTGGTTATTTTCATCTCATTTATTCCAGGCAGCCATACTATCTGGTCTTTGATACCAACAAAGTAAATTTCAAATAAACAAACAACTCTTTTTATTCTCCTTAGAGTTCAGCCTTTCTACTCATTCTGAGTTTAATATGCCTGACACCATTCTTAATGGGCTCTGACATGATTTTCTATTACTCTTCCATTACCTTAACTTTCTCAGCTGTAAAATGGAGATAATTCTAAGGTTATCCACTTCATCTGTTGTTAAGAAGAAAAAAAAATCTAATTCTCAGTCTTAGAAAATGATAGTCATTCCCTTTAGCTAAGGACATATTGTCTAGCATAGCGTGTAGGAGAAGAGCACCCCTGGGACTTTTCTTTGCATTGAACGTTTAGAGAGCTCACAATGCAAATCAGTATCTTTGCTTTGAAGTTTTCTTTGGTACAGTGATTTAGGACTTTTAAGAATGAGATCTCTCAAGGGCTACAGGAAATATCTCCTCTTCTATCTTACAAATTTCCATCTATACTTTATTTTCTTCTGCCATTGGGCAACTTAAGTTCTGTCTCCTCCCAGGTTAGGTCAAAGCTTCTGGATCATTTCCTACTTTTTTTTCAGTTCTTGGTGATATTCAAATTGCTCTGGGCTTCTCTACAAGACATTTAGGAGAGGAAGAGAGGAGAAGTAGAGCTCTCCTCACATAAATATTATTGCCTTGAATGTCAAATAAGGAATTTTATATTTGATTCTTATAGATAGTATAAAGACACAGGAATTTATTGAGTTGGGGAGTGACATTGTTGATATGTGCTTTAAGAAAATCACTTTACTAGCTGAATGGAGGAATAGAATAGGGAGAGACTTGTGACAAGCAGATCAAGTAGCAAGTTATTATAATAGTTCTGATATTAGATGAGGCATTCTTCTACTGGGGTTGTATTAGTATTAAAGGAGAAAAAAGATTGTATTCAAGAGATGTTGAAAAGAGGAAATCATCAGATCTTGGCAACATATTAGATATGGGGAGAGGGAATGGGCTGAGCAATAGTAAATGTTGGCATTTTAAAACAGTAAGCCACAAAAGGCCAACAAGCCATTTTCCCTTCAAATTCAAATGTAAAATTGAATGAACCAAGGGGAGATAATGTGGCAGTTTGTCTCAGCCCCAAGTGGACCAAGTTAAATTTTGCAATCAACTCTTTGATTGTGATTGACCTGTTGAGCATCCCTTGTCTATACTAATAATTTGATACATCATTTACTGCCTTGTATAGTTAGTTATCCTCCACTAACATCCTACTCTGTTGCCACATAAAATCAAAGCTTTTAGAGCTAGAAGGCCCCTTTGAGAAATTTAATGCAATTCTCTCTCTTCTGTCTCTCTGTCTTTCTCTCTGTCTTTCTTGTGCACACACAGACACACATACACACACATGAAAACTGAAGCCCTCTCTAGGTTTGTCCAACACCACACATGAAAGTGCCACAACAAAGTTTAATCTCTAACAATATTTGCCACACCAGAAAGGTTTCAGTATAGATGCAGTGATTAATTTTATTACCCAAGAAGTCTAGCTAAGTTTAGAGTGTTTCTAGAAGAGATCAAAATAGTGATGCAATTGTGATTATTGGGAAAAACTCCAATAATTTAGGAAACTGTATTCTAAAGAATAGCATGATTCACTATATTTCAATAGGGAAAGCATCTACACTGATACAATTATGGATCTTTTGAAATCTTTGAATTTATACTGTACTTTGAAATTTACAAATGCTTTCTCTAAAATGACTATGTGAAATTTGTGACTGAGATTTACAGTGAAAATTCTGAGAAAACTGAGGCTTAAAACGTGTCAGAAATAGCATTTGAATCAGGTCTCTTGATTCAATATCCAGTGTTCTTTTTAGTATTATTGATTGTGATTTTTGTATGTATGTATGTATCTAATCTTCCTAACTAGATTGTAAGTTTGTTGAGATCAAAGGCTTTGTTACCTTCTCAATGACTTGCACCCAAAGTACTGTGAATCATGGGAAAATACAATAGTCAATGGATAAGGAGTCTGAGGTTCCTTGACTATGCTTTTAGCTATTTACGTTACCTTAAATAAATAGTTTTTCATTTTTGGGCCTACGTTTTCTTATTTGTAGAAAGAATTACTTTAAGGAAAAATTATCTCAAGAGCTTCTTCCATTTTAAAAACTCTTTAGATCCAATCATATCTGGACATGAATAAATAGTGGTTAAAATTTTCCTTTATAAATATATATTTAAATTTATAGAAATTTTTTTTTTATCTCACTATAGTAAAGAGAAGAAAAATAAAATAAACCCATGCAACAAATAGTCATACTCAAGAAAAACAAATTCCTTCATTGGCCATCTAAGAAAGTATTTCCCTCAATTTGTATTTGTGTCCTTGCCTGTTAGAAGGTAAGCAAATGGTATACTTCATCATTCCAGAATCATGGTTGGTCATACCATTGATCAGAATTCATAAGGTTTTCAAATCTATTTTCCATTATCGTGTTGTTATTGTATAAATTGTTTTTGTTTTGCTCACTTTACTCTGTATCACTTAATAATTAACACTTATATTGTGCTTATTGTGTGCCATATACGATGCTAGGCACTTTACAATTGTTATTTGAATCTTTTAACAATCTTGTAAGATATGTATTGTTATTATTATCAATATTTTACAGATGAGGAAACTGAGGATAACTGAGGTTAAGTAAGTAACTCAGGATCTCATAGCTAGTAAGTATCTAAAGCTGGTTATGAACTCAAATCTTCCTCACACCAGGCTCAGTGCTCTGTCCATTGTGTCACCTAGCTGCCTACAATTGATAGTTTTTTTGGCTCCATCCCCTTTTTCACTTATTATGGCATAATAGTTTTTTATATATCACAATCTATTGTTCAAGTATAATTGTTAGGGAAACAGCTGAGGATAATAAAATGAGGAATGAAAAATTTAAATAAGAAAAAAAAATAGGCTCAGAGATTTAGTACTGGAAGGGACTTGAAAGACCATCTAGTCTAATACCCCTGTCTTTCAAATAAGGAAATTAAGATCCAGAGTCAGTAAGTGACTTAAGTAAAGTCATATAAGTTTTGAGAAATACAGGATTTGAATTCACGTTCTCCTTCCTGAAATCCAGCACTCTTTCTTCTATATTGTTTATCATAAAATGGAAATGATTGGTTCTTTTTTTCTTCAGATATTATTTTAAAGATCTTAGGCCCATAGTCTAATTTTGTTTCAATGTGTCACATGTAAATACTGAACGTAAAGCCATAATTGTTTGCTCCCTTCCATGTGTCTGCTCTGTAGTATAATGAACACTTAAAAGCAATTGTCATCTCTGGAGGCACAGCCAAAAGATAAAAGATTCTTAAAGTAAATTCAATTAAATAAGAAATGAATGATTTTTTCCAGAGATAAAAGTGACAATGACAGCACTAAAAATGACTTAAAGCAATATTTTTAGGAAAGATCTTTTTTAATTTATTGAAAAAACTCTCTCTCTTGTCCTGAACACCAGAGTTTACAAAACCATGTCCCTTCAAACAATCCCCCAAGATCACTTTGTTTTCAGTCTCCATCTTAGCATTCTATGTCAGTAAAAGTTGTTCTGGGTATAATAAAGAAATATTCTTTATCATGAATAAGTGATAGCCAAGAATCAAACTATCAAATATGAAAGCTCCCAAAGAACTCACTTTGATGGAGTTTAAAAAAATAATTTTTTGAATGTTATCCTGGTTAGTATTCAGTGCATGAATAGAAGAACATGTACTGAATTATAAAAGTCCACTGGTCCAGAAATGCAATGAGAATACATAATTGAAAACTAAAGGTAATTCTAGTGTGAAAAATATTCTCAAACATAAACCTTAAAGAAGATATTTAAGAAATAGATTGCCTTTTTATAGAAGTTTATAGTTGAAGTTTTGAAAAATGATTTTAGGGGGATACCAACACATTTTAAAATCTTGTATATTCAATAAAATATGTTTCCTAGATTATTTATGAAGACCAGAGTTTGCCTCAGAACCATAGCAATAAAGTTTGGCATCTACTAAGTGCTATTTACACGAAAGCCTAAATGAATTTCAAAAAAATCTAAATCCATTTTTTTAGACAGGAAAAAAAATAATTCAAGCAGCTCCAGGGATTAAGGCTGTGGTTCTATAGATAATGAAAAAGCAATGAAAAATGATTTCATCTGTGATAGCTGATTATTTGGTCAATGTTGGCAAGGCTGTCGATCAAGTGAAGTCTTGAACTATCTGTTATTCTCATGAAGATTGAGTAGAGTAAATGGAGGCAGATCAGATTTCAACAAGAGTTATGATTCTGATGATCCATTTTCAATTTTGAGGAAACTTTATTTCTATGTATACCCTTGGTATTCAGCTGTACTTAAAAAAATTACAATAGCTATTTTCTCATGGGGGAAAAATTATAGTTAAGATTAATGAGAAAAGTATCACATGAACCAACATTTCCATAGCAGGATTTTGTGGTAGTGAAACTAGAAACAAATTTATTGTCACAAATGAGGAAATTGATAAAGAAATGTCATGCTAATATTATTGTATCACCATAAGAAGCCATAATGGGAAGAATTCAGAGAGTTAAAATACTTATATTAACTGATTCAGAGAGAATTAAGAAGAACCAGTGAAATAAAATACCTGAGGACAACAATGTAAATAAAATAAATCTTGACCATAACGAAGAATCGACAACTATCTTCTTTTCTTTGAAGATCTGAGGAATTCTTGGAATGGAATAGATAATATGTTGTCAGATATAGCTGATGAGTTGTTTGGTTTTGATGAAAATATTTTCTGCCTTTTTTTTTTTTTAATAATTGCTCTAATAGATAACTCATTCCTTAGGTGAGGAGAAATTTTATATGTATATATACACACATCTATATATCAAAATGTTAATGTTTAAAAAGAAATAACAAAAATAAGGGAAAGATTTAAAAGTCAAAGTTTAGTTTCATGGGAACATAACACTTAGCTCTTTGTTTATATTTTAAAATTTTCTACCTAGTGCTTTGACATTTGGGTTTTTGACATTTGCCTAAAGTGCTGGAAGGAAAATTAACATTCATTAAGTGCTTCCTGTGTACCAGGAATTGTGCTAAGTGATTTACAAATATCATCTAAAGTGCTATTATGATCCTTGTTTTACAGTTGAAGTAATTGAAACAGATAAAAGGATCATAGGACTAAATAAGTAAATGAGGCTAGCTTTGAATTCAAGTCTTCCTGTCTCCAAGCCTAGCACTTTATCCACTGAGCCATTTATCTACATTAATCACATGGCTAAATCAGCTGCTGCACACGCAAGAAAAAAAATAGCAGTGGTTTATCTATCCAAGAAGGGGATAAGAAAAAAAAAATCATGTGAAGAGGTAGAAGGGGAAAAGATGATCAGAGAATGTATCAAAAAGACAGTATCACAGGAAGCTTTCATAATGTTTGATAATCTTCATCTGTTGTGATGAGTAGCATAGTAGTGGTAAGAGTAAGAAAGAGAAAGTCATAAAACCTGGTGAAAATCATGAAAGAGCTTAGAGAATAAGTTTGGCCAATGATACACAGCCAAGACATTGCATTATTAAAGCATCTCATATTCAAGTGATGCATATCAATCAGGAAAACAGGGATACTTGCCTACCTGGGGAAATATTCTTAAGAGGCTAAGTACTGTGGCATCTGTATAATCTGTGTACTAAATTAGGCCACGAATCCTCTGAGGAAAAACAGCAACAACATTATACCCAACACAGTATACTACACTAGTGTACTTCTCAATTTGCTAAACACAGGCACATTTGTAAATGAATGTGGAATTTGGAATTGGTCCTATAGCCTTATTGAAATACAGGAAATGAAAATGCCAATGGAAGGAACAGACCAATACTTCTATAAATGTTCATCACCCATTAATTTAAGATCTCATACAGAGCAACATAAAATTGTATATTTCTGAAAAATGTCCCATAGTGACTTAGTGAAGTCACAAAGAGTATGACACTGTCGCAATGATTTAAGAAATGAATGTACTTCACATTGATTTTCTGCCTGTAACTTTTCAACTCGAGGATTTTACATTTCTTGGAAAATAAGTCACAATGAAGATTTATTTATGAGCTCTTCTCTAGAAGTTAATAAATCTATACTTGGAAAAAAACCTATATTTATAAAGAAAATAGAAAATGTGTTTTTCTACCAAAAAAAGGAATGAATAATTATTCCACATTTTGGGCAAAGTTTGAACATATGAAAGAAGACCTATTACCATCCAAATATGAAACATACAAGTATATTTACAAGTGATATTGTGCTTTATGTACCTCATTCCTGCCATCTCATCTTTGCCAATTAGTCTACTTTTTTTTTTTTTTTTTTTTTTTTGAAGACAGCCCATGTTTTCCTCCCCTGTTCTCTTGAATGCTTCCAGTATCAGTGGAATAGAATGGTCAGAACCTCAAATTATCATTTCTTTTCAATAGCCTTACTGTTCCTTAACTTTACCCCCTGACAATGGAGTCATTTTATGCTAAAGTACTAGGAAGAGGAAATCTGTGATGGCTTTGCCATGCCATCCATTTACTAAAATCTGGTCCAAACTGGTACTGCCAGGGTGGGAAATATAAAAGAATATATTATGTTAGGATGTTAGGAACATCAACTAGAGCATTAATTGAATATGAAATGAAAGAACTACCTTTAGGGATGTAAAGATGAAGAACATAATCAGAATCAGATTTATCTGCAGACAAGGGGATTCAAACAGGCAAGGAAACACATGCTAATTAACTGCTCTAGGTACTATGGGGAAACACACAATCTCTATTCTTGATTTATATTTAGAGGAAGTTCATCTTCCCAGGACGTCTGGGGAAAAAAAAATCTCTGCTTTCATAATCTTCAATTACAATTGTTTTGTTGGCCATGCTGTATCAACTAGAAGATCAACTACCTCTTGAGATATCCCATTTTCCTTTTTTTTAGGCCTAATTATTGATTGCTACCCACCCCCACTTCCTTTATCTTCCATATACCTACCTAACCCAGAGAAGGTCTCATTTATCTTCCATATGACATTTTTTTAGTTACTTGAAAACACTTATCACAGCCTACCTAAGAATGCTTTTTTTAAAAGTACTTCCAATTTTTTTCATCTAATCTTCACAGACATGATCTTATTGACCCTTCATTATCCTGGATGTCCTGTCCCAGGAGGCATTCCAACAACAATATTTTAATAAAATGATCAGGAAAACAAAATAATTCATGGGTTTGTGGATATCAAAGCATCCATAAGGAATGTCCTGTGTTGTCTCAAAAGCACACTACTCTCTATAAAGTAGTAAGTATGTAAGAAGTCTCCACATGAGTTTCAAGTCAGTCCACCTGGGAACAAAGAAAGTGCCCTACTCTGCACCACATCATTCAAACTTTCCTTGGTCTGCATTTCAGTGTGCTTGCCAACAGCCTCCTCTTATTGACTCTTCAGCTACTCAATGTTTCCCACACTGGGAATACCTGCAGAAAAGAACAAGAATAATGGAAGTGGAGGCAGAGCCAAGATTGCAGAATAAAGGCATGAATTTGCTGTCCTCTCCCCAAACTGCTCCAAATTCCTTTAAATAAGACTCTAAAAAAATTTTTTTGAACATCAGAACGTAAAAAAGATTGAGTAGAACATTTCCCATACAAAGACAAGTTAGAAGGTCAGCAGAAAAGTTCTGTAAATCTAGGGTGGGGAATCCAGCATGAGGTTCTGGTGCTTGTGGTCAGGTTTCCTAGAAAGATCTCTGAAAACAGCTGTAAAAAATCCTGAAGCTTGGGGCATTGCCTTCACCCTGGAAACAGAGGCCTACTTTACTGAAGAGTTAAAAGCAAAATGAGCAGACACAGTAATATTAACAAGATTCTGACCATAGAAAGCTACTATGGTGACAAGGAAGATCAAAACACACTCTGAAGAAGATAACAAAGTCAAAGCTCCTACAGCCAAAATCTCCAACAAAAGTAAGAATTGAGCTCAGGCCATGAAAAGGCTCAAAAGGGATTTTGAGAATTGAGAGAAATGGAGAAAAAGCAAGAGAAATACAGGAGAATTGAGAGTGATGCAAAAGGAAATACCAAATTTAATGAAAAAAAAATGCCTTAAGAAAAAATGAACCAAATGGGAAAGGAGGTACAAAAGCTCATTGTGGAGAATAATTCCTTAAAAATTAGAACTCAGCAAATGGAAGCCAATGACTTTGCAACAAATTAAGATATAATAAAGCAAAATCAAAAGAATGAAAAAATGAGAAAAAATGTGAAATATCACATTAGAAAAATAAATGAATTAGAAAACAGATCTAGAAGAGAATTTAATAATCATTTATCTGCCCAAAAAAGAGATATTTTCTATCAAATGAAAAAAAATATATATATATATATATATATATATATATATATATATAATATATATATATATATATATATATATATATATAAAGAAAAAATCAACCACTATTTGCCCAAGTCCTAATATAACAGGACAATCTCTTTTAAGAAATTAAGGAAAGACTTCCGGTTAAGATGGCGGAGAGGAGGCTCACAGCTGTGTAAGCTCCACACTTTCTCTCACTATCCATTTCATTACAAGCCTCTGAATTAATGCTTGACTGAAAAAAAATCCACAAATAGTTACCAAGAGAAGCCATCCTTGAGATTCGCCAAGAAAGGTCTGTCTTTACTGGAGGGCTGGGAAGGTTTTAGATCAGGCGCAGGCAGCGGGCAGCGGCAGTGAGAGCACGGGAGCAGACTGGAGAGGGGGTGGGGAGTGATCGCAGCCATCTCTGCGGGGAGAGCTTCACTACAGGTTTGGATACTTTGCTCCGGCAGCAAGTCAGCAGCCCAGCAGAGAAGCTAAAAACACCGGGGGTGAAGAATACAACCCCAAACAGCTGGAGTCTCTCGGGACCTGGCCACCCCCCCTTCCACCCCCCACAGTGACTCAGCACGCTCTGGGATCTCAGAGCGCAGGCACAGCACATTAGGGCTAGTGCCTCACTGCTGTCCCCTGCAGTCTGGAGAGGAAGCTCGGTAACACACCCAGCCCCCCCCCCCCCAAAGAAAGACTCCAGTTTTTTCTGTTTTTCTGTGCTAGTTTGTCTTTGATTATTAGACAGAATGAGCAAGAAACTGAAGAGGACTTTAACCTTTGACAGCTTCTACACAGATAGAGAGCAGACTCTAAATCCTGAGGAGACTAAAAACAAACAGTCCCCAGGTGAATCCCCAAAGGAGGAGATCATCTGTTCCTCAGCACAGATGAACCTCATAGAAGTAATTAAAAAGGCTCTCACAAGGGAGCTAGAAGAAAAATGGGAAAAGGAGAGGGAGGCTTGGCAAAAGAGCCTGGAGAAGTCAGTTAAAAAGAGAGTGGATAAAGAAGTAAAATCCTTGAAAAATAGGATTGGTGAACTGGAAAACAAAATTGGCGAAATGGAAAAAAATTCCACAGAACAAAAGAACTCAATGGGACAATTAGAAAAAGATTTTAAAAAAGTGAGTGAAGAAAATACTTCACTGAAAATCAGAATTGTACAATACGAATTGAATGACTCAAGGAGACAAGAAGAATCAGTCAAGCAAATCCAAAAAAATCAAACAATGGAAAAGAATGTGAAATACCTTCTGGGGAAGACAACAGACCTGGAAAACAGATCCAGGAGAGACAACCTGAGAATCATTGGACTTCCAGAAAAGCATGATGAAAAAAAGAGCCTGGACACTATTTTCCAGGAAATTATCAAAGAGAACTGCCCAGAAGTCATAGGAACAGAGGAAAAAATAAACATTGAAAGGATTCATCGATCACCCACTGAAAGGGATCCTAAAATCAAAACACCAAGGAATATAGTGGCCAAATGCCAGAACCCTCAGACGAAGGAAAAAATATTGCAAGCGGCTAGAAAAACCCAATTCAAGTATCAAGGAGCCACAATAAGTATCACCCAGGATCTGGCAGCATCCACATTAAAAGATCGAAGGGCCTGGAATATGATATTCCAAAAGGCTAAGGAACTTGGTATGCAACCAAAAATAACTTACCCAGTAAGAATGAGCATCTTTTTCCAGGGAAGAAGATGGACATTCAACGAAGTGAGCGAATTTCATCTATTTCTGATGAAAAAGCCAGAACTTAACAAAAAGTTTGATCTACAAATATAGAACTCAAGAGAAATCTAAAAAGGTAAAGATTAATCTTGGGAACTATATTTCAACTATATAGATGTATAAAGAATACATGTATACCTTGTTCTAGAAATTGATGTGGACAGGACATTGTACCAGAAAAAGGGTAAAGTGGGGGTAGTACATCTCATGAAGAGGCATAGGAAACCTATTATATCTGAGAGAAAGAATGGCGGGGGATGAATATAGTGGGTATCTTACTGCCTTCAGAATTGGCTTTAAGTGAAAAATCTTAAGACATATTCAATCTATGGTGAAACTTCTCCCACCTCATTGAAAAGTGAGAAGGGAAAAGTGAAAAGGGAAGGAATAAGCTAAGTGGAAGGGAATATGGAAACTGGAAGGGAAAGGGGTAAGATGGGGGAGGAACTCTAAGGCGAGGGAGGGATACTAAAAAGGGAAGGCTGTGAGAAGCAAGGGGTGCTCACAAGCTTAATTCTGGGAAGGGGGGAAAGGGGAAAGAAGGGAGAAAAGCATAAACCGGGATTATCAAGATGGCAAGTAATACAGAATTGGTCATTCTAACCATAAACGTGAACGGGGTAAACTCCCCCATAAAGAGGAAGCGGTTAGCAGAATGGATTAAAAGCCAGAATCCTACAATATGTTTTTTACAGGAAACACACGGGAAGCGGGGAGATACATGCAGAGTAAAGGTAAAAGGTTGGAGCAAAATCTACTATGCTTCAGGTGAAGTCAAAAAAGCAGGGGTAGCCATCCTGATCTCAGATCAAGCTAAAGCAAAAATTGATCTAATTAAAAGAGATAAGGAAGGGCACTATATCTTGCTAAAGGGTAGCATGGATAATGAAGCACTATCTATATTAAACATATATGCACCAAGTGGGGTAGCATCTAAATTCTTAAAAGAGAAATTAAGAGAGCTGCAAGAAGAAATAGACAGTAAAACTATAATAGTGGGAGATCTTAACCTTGCACTCTCAGAATTAGATAAATCAAACCACAAAATAAATAAGAAAGAAGTCAAAGAGGTAAATAGAATACTAGAAAAGTTAGATATGATAGATCTCTGGAGAAAATGTAATGGAGACAGAAAGGAATACACTTTCTTTTCAGCAGTTCATGGAACCTATACAAAAATTGACCATATATTAGGACATAAAAACCTCAAACTCAAATGCAGTAAGGCAGAAATAGTAAATGCATCCTTTTCAGACCACGATGCAATGAAAATTACATTCAACAAAAAACCAGGGGGAAGTAGACCAAAAAATAATTGGAAACTAAATAATCTCATACTAAAGAATGATTGGGTGAAACAGCAAATCATAGACATAATTAATAACTTCACCCAAGAAAACGATAATAATGAGACATCATACCAAAATGTATGGGATGCAGCCAAAGCGGTAATAAGGGAAAATTTCATATCTCTAGAGGCCTATTTGTATAAAATAGAGAAAGAGAAGGTCAATGAATTGGGTTTGCAACTAAAAATGCTAGAAAAGGAACACATTAAAAACCCCCAGTCAAACACTAAACTTGAAATTCTAAAAATAAAAGGAGAGATCAATAAAATGGAAAGTAAAAAAAAAAAACTATTGAATTAATTAATAAAACTAAAAGTTGATTCTATGAAAAAACCAACAAAATAGACAAACCCTTAGTAAATCTGATTAAAAAAAGGAAAGAGGAAAATCAAATTGTTAGTCTTAAAAATGAAAAGGGAGAGCTCGCCACTAACGAAGAGGAAATTAGAGCAATAATTAGGAGTTACTTTGCCCAACTTTATGCCAATAAATTCGACAACTTAAATGAAATAGAAAAATACCTCCAAAAATATAGCCTGCACAAACTAACAGAGGAAGAAGTAAATATCCTAAACAGTCCCATCTCAGAAAAAGAAATAGAACAAACTATCAATCAACTCCCTAAGAAAAAATCCCCAGGACCAGATGGATTTACATGTGAATTCTACCAAACATTTAAAGAACAATTAACTCCAATGCTAAATAAACTATTTGAAAAAATAGGGATTGAAGGAGTCCTACCAAACTCCTTTCATGACACAGACATGGTACTGATACCTAAACCAGGTAGGCTGAAAACAGAGAAAGAAAATTATAGACCAATCTCCTAATGAATATTGATGCTAAAATCTTAAATAAAATATTAGCAAAAAGATTACAGAAAATCGTCACCAGGATAATACACTATGACCAAGTAGGATTTATACCAGGAATGCAGGGCTGGTTCAATATTAGGAAAACTATTAGCATAATTGACTATATCAATAACCAAACAAACAAAAACCATATGATCATCTCAATAGATGCAGAAAAAGCATTTGATAAAATCCAACATCCATTCCTAATAAAAACACTTGAGAGCATAGGAATAAATGGACTTTTCCTTAAAATAGTCAGGAGCATATATTTAAAACCATCAGTAAGCATCATATGCAATGGGGAAAAACTGGAACCTTTCCCAGTAAGATCTGGAGTGAAGCAAGGTTGCCCACTATCACCATTATTATT
This sequence comes from Antechinus flavipes, assembly GCF_016432865.1. Taxonomy (NCBI): domain Eukaryota; kingdom Metazoa; phylum Chordata; class Mammalia; order Dasyuromorphia; family Dasyuridae; genus Antechinus; species Antechinus flavipes. The sequence continues at coordinate 295,098,071 of NC_067401.1, read as the reverse complement.
TAATATCGTATTAGAAACACTAGCCTCGGCAATAAGAGTCGAGAAAGATATAAAAGGAATTAGAGTAGGCAATGAGGAAACCAAACTATCACTCTTTGCAGATGATATGATGGTATACCTAGAGAACCCCAGAGATTCTACCAAAAAGCTATTGGAAATAATTCATAATTTTAGCAAAGTAGCTGGCTACAAAATAAATCCCCATAAATCCTCAGCATTTTTATACATCACCAACAAAACCCAACAGCAAGAGATACAAAGAGAAATTCCATTCAGAATAACTGTTGATACCATAAAATATTTGGGAATCTATCTACCAAAGGAAAGTCAGGAACTATATGAGCAAAATTATAAAAAAGTCTCCACACAAATAAAGTCAGACTTAAATAATTGGAAAAATATTAAGTGCTCTTGGATCGGCCGAGCGAACATAATAAAGATGACAATACTCCCTAAACTAATCTATTTATTTAGTGCTATACCAATCAGACTTCCAAGAAAATATTTTATTGATCTAGAAAAAATAACAACAAAATTCATATGGAACAATAAAAAGTTGAGAATCTCAAGGGAATTAATGAAAAAAAAATCAAATGAAGGTGGCCTAGCTGTACCTGATCTAAAATTATATTATAAAGCAGCAGTCACCAAAACCATTTGGTATTGGCTAAGAAATAGATTAGTTGATCAGTGGAAAAGGTTAGGTTCACAAGACAGAATAGTCAACTATAGCAATCTAGTGTTTGACAAACCCAAAGCCCCTAACTTCTGGGAAAAGAATTCATTATTTGATAAAAACTGCTGGGATAATTGGAAATCAGTATGGCAGAAATTAGGTATGGACCCACACTTAACACCATATACCAAGATAAGATCAAAATGGGTCCATGACCTAGGCATAAAGAACGAGATTATAAATAAATTAGAGGAACATAGAATAGTTTATCTCTCAGACTTTTGGAGGAGAAAGAAATTTGTGACCAAAGATGAACTAGAGACCATTACTGATCACAAAATAGAAAATTTTGATTACATCAAATTAAAAAGCCTTTGTACAAACAAAACTAATGCAAACAAGATTAGAAGGGAAGCAACAAACTGGGAAAACATCTTCACAGTTAAAGGTTCTGATAAAGGCCTCATTTCCAAAATATATAGAGAACTGACTCAAATTTATAAGAAATCAAGCCATTCTCCAATTGATAAATGGTCAAAGGATATGAACAGACATTTTCAGAGGATAAAATTGAAACTATTACCACTCATATGAAAGATTGTTCCAAATCATTATTGATCAGAGAAATGCAAATTAAGACAATTCTGAGATACCACTACACACCTGTCAGATTGGCTAAGATGACAGGAAAACATAATGATGAATGTTGGAGGGGATGCGGGAAAACTGGGACACTAATGCATTGTTGGTGGAGTTGTGAACGAATCCAAACATTCTGGAGAGCAATCTGGAATTATGCCCAAAAAATTATCAAATTGTGCATACCTTTTGATCCAGCAGTGTTTCTATTGGGCTTATATCCCAAAGAAATACTAAAGAAGGGAAAGGGACCTGTATGTGCCAAAATGTTTGTAGCAGCCCTGTTTGTAGTGGCTAGAAACTGGAAAATGAATGGATGCCCATCAATTGGAGAATGGCTGGGTAAATTGTGGTATATGAATGTTATGGAATATTATTGTTCTGTAAGAAATGACCAGCAGGATGAATACAGAGAGGACTGGCGAGACTTACATGAACTGATGCTAAGTGAAATGAGCAGAACCAGGAGATCATTATACACTTCGACAACGATATTGTATGAGGACACATTTTGATAGAAGTGGATTTCTTTGACAAAGAGACCTAACTGAGTTTCAATTGATAAATGACGGACAAAAGCAGCTACACCCAAAGAAAGAACACTGGGAAACAAATGTGAACTATCTGCATTTTTGTTTTTCTTCCCGGGTTATTTATACCTTCTGAATCCAATTCTCCCTGTGCAACAAGAGAACTGTTCGGTTCTGCAAACATATATTGTATCTAGGATATACTGCAACATATCCAACATATAAAGGACTGCTTGCCATCTAGGGGAGGGGGTGGAGGGAGGGTGGGGAAAAAAATTGGAACAGAAATGAGTGCAAGGGATAATGTTGTAAAAAAAAAATTACCCTGGCATGGATTCTGTCAATATAAAGTAATTATTAAATAAAAAAAAAGAAAGAAATTAAGGAAAATTGTTCAGATATTCTAGAACTAGAGGGTAAAATCCAAGGAATTTATCAGTCACTTCCTGAAAGAGCCTAATATGAAAATTCCTAGGAATATTTTTTTTATTATTTAAAAATTTTTATTATAGCTTTTTATTGACAGAATATATGCATGGGTAATTTTTCAATATTGTCCCTTGTATTTCTTCTGTTCCAACCTTTCCCTTCCTTCGATCCACCACATCCCTTAGATAGCAGTCTCATACATATTAAACATATTAAAGTATATTTTAAATACAATCTATGTATACATATTTATACAGTTCTCTTGAATGGAATATCTCTTTGTATCTCTTGCTTTTGGATTTTGTTGGTGATGTAGAAAAATGTTGAGGATTTATATGGATTTATTTTGTATCCTGCAACTTTGCTAAAGTTATGGATTATTTCTAATAGCTTTTTAGTTAATTCTGTGGGATTCTCTAAGTATGCCATCATATCATCTGCAAAGAGTGATAATTTGGTTTCCTCATTACCTACTCTAATTCCTTTAATCTTTTTTTTCATCTCTTATTGCCCAAACCTAGCATTTCTAATGTAATATTGAATAGTAATGGTGATAGTGGGCAACCTTGTTTCACTCCTGCTCTTATTGGGAGTGGTTCTAGTTTATCCTCATTACTTATGATGCTTACTGATGGTTTCAAATAGATGCTATTGACTATTTTAAGGAAAAGTCCATTTATTCCTATATTCTCTTGTGTTTTTCAATAAGAATGGGTATTGGATTTTATCAAGTGTTTTTTCTTCATCTGTTAAGATGATCATATGGTTTTTGTTAATTTGGTTATTGATATAGTCAACTATGCTAATAGTTTTCCTAATATTGAATCAGCCCTACGTTACTGGTATAAATCCTACTTGGTCATGATATATTATCTGGAGGATGATTTTCTGTAATCTTTTTGCTAATATTTTATTTAAGATTTTTGCATCAATATTCATTAGGGAGATTGGTCTATAATTTTCTTTCTCTGTTTTCAACCTACCTGGTTTAGGTATCAGTACCATGTCTGTGTCATAAAAGAAATTTAGTATGAGTCCTTCATTCCCTATTTTTTCAAATAATTTATATGGTATTGGAGTTATTTGTTCTTTAAATGTTTGGTAGAATTAACATGTAAATCCCTCTCGTCCTGGGGATTTTTCTTAGGGAGTTGATTAATGGCTTGTTCTATTTTCTATTTCTTTTTCTAAGATGGGACTATTTAAGCAATTCACTTCTTCCTCTGTTAATATGGGAAGCCTATAGGTAGTCATCCATTTCACTTAGGTTATCAAATTTATTGGCATAAAGTTGGGCAAAATAACTCCTAATTATTGCTCTGATTTCCTCTTCATCAGTGGCAAGTTCTCCCCTTTCATTTTTAAGACTAACACTTTGATTTTCCTCTTTCCTTTATCTAATCAAATTTACCAAGGGCTTTTCTAATTTGTTGGTTTTTTCATAGAACTAACTCTTAGTTTTATTTATTAATTCAATAGTTTTTTTAACTTTCAATTTTATTAATTTCTCCTTTTAATTTTGGAATTTCCAGTTTACTGTTTGGGGGCTTTTAATTTGCTCTTTTTCTAGTTTTTTTTTTTTTTTTTTTTTTAGTTGCAAGCCTAATTCATCAATTTTCTCTCTCTATTTTAGGAAAGTAGGCCTCTAGAGAAATAAAATTTCCCCTTATCACTGCTTTGGCTGCATCCCACATATTTTGGTATCACTTCTCATTACTGTCATTCTCTTGGGTGAAATTATTAATTGTGTCTATGATTTGCTGTTTCACCCAATCATTCTTTAGGATGAGATTATTTAGTTTTCAATTATTTTTTGGTCTATTTTCTCCTGGTTTTTTACTGAATGTAATTTTCATTGCATTGTGATCTGAAAAGGATGCATTTACTATTTCTGCCTCTCTGCATTTGAATTTGAGGTCTTTCTCTCCTGATATAGTCAATGTTTGCATAGGTTCTATGAACTGCCGAAAAGAAAATGTACCCCTTTCTGTCTCCATTCAGTTTTCTCCAAAGAGCTATCATACCTAACTTTCTTAGTGTTCTATTTACCTCTTTAACTTCTTTCTTATTTATTTTATGTTTTGATTTATCTAGTTCTGAGAGTGCAAGATTGTGATCTCCCACTATTGTAGTTTTGCTGTCTATTTCTTCTTGCAGCTCTCTTAACTTCTCCTTTAAGAATTTAGATGCTATATCATTTGGTGCATATATGTTTAATATTGGTATTGCCTCATTATCTATGTTATCCTTTAGCAAGATATAGTGCGCTTCCCTATCTCTTTTAATTAGATCAATTATTACTTTTGCTTGATCTGAGATTAAGATGGCTACCTCTGCTTTTTTGACTTCACCTGAAGCATAGTAGATTCTGCTCCAGCCTTTTACCTTTACTCTGTATGTATCGCCCGGCTTCAAATTTGTTTGCCCTAAACAATATATTGTAGGATTCTGGCTTTTAATCCAGTCTGCTATCTGCCTCTGCTTTATAAGGGAGTTTATCCTATTCACATTTATGATTAAAATTACTAATTCTGTATTTCCTGCCATCTTGTTAACCCCAGATTATGCTTTTCTCTTTTTTTTCCTCCTTACACCCTTACCCTGTATTAAACTTGTGGACATCACTTGCCTCAAGCAACCCCCTTTTTTAGAATCCCTCCCCCCACCTTAAAGTCCCTCTCCTTTTCTTAAACTTTTTCCTTACTATTTCTGTATTTCCTTCTATTTAGCTTATTCCTTCCCTTTTCCCTTTTCTCCTCTCACTTTTCCATAAGGTGGGAGAAGTTTCTCTGTAAATAGAATATGTCTAATATTTTCCTCTTTGAGCCAATTCTGATGAGAGTAAGATACATATTATATTCACCCCCCTCCCTTTTTTCTCTCAGATATAATAGGGTTTTTTTGCCTCTTTGTGAGATGTAGTACCTCCACTTTTCCCTTTTCCTGGTACAATTTCCTTTCCATCTCTAGCTTTTTTTTTATATTATAAAAGTAAAACCAAATTATACATATATTCTTTATGTACACTCATAACAGAAATATAATTCCCAAGGTTTCTTTTTACCTTTTTATGTTTCTCTTTATTCCTATATTTGGAGATCAAACTTTTTGTTTAGTTCCATTTTTTTTCATCAGAAATAAATGGAATTCACTTATTTCACTGAATGTCCATCTTCTTCTCTGGGGAAAAAAAAATCATTTTGGCTGAGTAAGTTATTCCTGGTTGCATATCAAATTCCTTAGCCTTTTGGAATATTAGATTCCAGGCCCTTTGATCCTTTAACATGGATACTGCTTGATCCTAAGTAATCCTTATTGTGGCTCCTCTTTATTTGAATTGTCTTTTTTCTAGTTGCTTGTAGTATTTTTACTTTGTTCTGATAGTTCTGGAATTTAGCTATAATATTTCTTGGTGTTTTGATTTTGGGATCTCTTTCAGTACATGATTGATGAATTCTTTCAATGTCTATTTTACTCTCTATTTCTATAACATCTGGGCAGTTATCTGATAATTTCCTGAAAAATAGAATCTAGGCTCTTTTTTTCATCATAATTTTCAGTAAGTCCAATAATCCTCACATTATCTCTCCTAGATCTCTTTTCCAGGTCTGTTGTTTTCCCAAGTCGGTATTTAACTTTTTTTTTCTATTTTTTTCATTTTTTTGCTTTTATCTGATTGAGTCTTGGTGTCTCCTCAAGTCATCCATTTCCATTAGTTCAATTCTGATTTTTAGTGAATTATTTTCTTAATTTACTTTTTAAAATTTCTTTTTGTAATTGTCCAAATGAATTTTTAAATGAGTTGTTTTTCTATGGAATTTTTTTTTTTTATTTTGTCAATTTTACTTTTTAGAGAGCTACTTTCTTTTTCCACATCACTTATTCTGTTTATCAGGGAGTTGATTTCTTTATCCACTCTATCTTTTAATGAGTAGAATGACTTATGCGGACCTTCTTGTTAAACTCCCCTTTCTTTTCCCCATTTTTCTTCTTGCTCTCTTGTAAGAGTCTTTTAAAATTTCTCTTATGAGAATCTTTTATGTTGGGGACCAGATCATATCCCCCTTTGGGGTTTCATCTAGAGAAAATCTGTTTTTTGTCTCCTCAGAGTATAAAGTGTACTCTCTATCAGTATAGAAGCTATCTATAATTAGAGTGCACTTTAATGTTTTGCTCATTTTGACAAAAAAGAATCAAAGAAAACAAACAAACAAAAAAAGCAAATGTGGTCTGTTTTTAGGACAATGTGGTGTTACCAAACTTCCTCTACAGACAACAGGAGTTAGCAGTGAAGCAGCAGTGGGACAGCAATGGCTATACTGGGATCAGCAACTACAGTTGTGCTTGGATCACGCTGAGTCATTCTGGATGTTGGGTGGGCGTGGCCAGGTCCTGTGAGACTCTAGAGTTTTGGGGTTATAGTTTTTACCTCCTGTGTTTACAGCTTCTCTGCTGATCTACTAGCTTGCTGTCAGAGCATTTACACTGTGATAAAGTTCTCCCCCAAAATTTTCCTATGGCTGCAACCACACCCACCCCATTCCAGTCTGCTCAGTGTGAGCTGCCTTCTGTGCTCTCACTGCCTGCCTGAGGTCTATGCCTGGTCTAATCATCCCCGCCAATGAGCAAAAACAGACCTTTTCTGGGGAATTTTGAGAATATCTTCTGCTGGTAATGTATTGTACTCCCAATATTCTTGGTTTTTTTCCATTCAAGCAGTAATTCTGAAGCCTTTCATAAAAGAAGTAGTCTGAAGGCAAGGTAGAGCTTAGATTAGATGCATGTGTCCTCTCTGCCATCTTGGCTCCATCCTCCTAGAAATACTATAGCCAAATTCTGGTACTCTCAAATTGAGGAGAAAATATTATAAGCATCCAGAAAAAAAAAGTAAGTATCATGAAGCCACAGTTAGAATAACACAAGATTTAGCAGCTTTTATGTTAAAAGCCCAGAGGGTTTGGATTATGGTATTCAGGGATGTAATTGAGGTGGGATTACAACCAAGAATCACCAAATCAGCAAAAATGTGTATAATTCTTCAAAGGAAAAGGTGTAAATTCAATGAAATATAGGATTTTCAAGCATTTTGTGATGAAAAGACCAGTGCTAAATAGAAAATTTGATTTTCAAATACAGGACTCAGGAGAAGCATAAGGAGGTAATCAGGAAAATTATATCATAAGGGATTTAATGGTTATCTGTTTAGATTCCTACATGGGAGAATACCACTTGTAACTCATTAGAACTTTCTGATTATTATGGCAGTTAGAAGTAGTATATATAGATTGATCACACAGGTGCGAGTTGAGTGTGAAGGGATAACATCTAAAAAATGAAATTAAGGAGTAAAACGAATATATTGGGGAAAAGGGAAAGGGAGAAATGGAATGGTATAAATTATCTAGTATAAAAAAAAGCAAGATAAAGCTTTTACAATGGAGGGGAAGAGAGAGAAAAAGAAGAGGATAAGTTAGTGAATTTTACTTTCATCAGAATTGGTTCAAAGAGGATATAATATAAATACACAGTATAGTATATATCTTACCTCACAGGAAAATAGGAGAGGAATGGGATACAGAAAGAAGGGAAGGTGATAGAAGAGAGGGCATATTGTGAACAGTAGCTGTCAGCAGCAAAAAAAACCCAAACCCCCCCCCCCCAAAAAAAAAAAAAACTTTTGAGAAGGGACAGCATGAAATGAGAGAGAGAATAGAATAAGTTAGGGGAATTACAGTTAGCAATAGTAACTGTAAAAATAATTTTGAAGCAAGTTGAAGGCCTCATATCTCAAATATACAGGAAACTGAGTCAAATTTATTAAAAAAGAGTTATGTTCCACTTGATAAATGATCATAATATATGAACTATGTATATAAGGGATATAAGATCATGTATATCATTTGACCTAATAATTACCATGGAGTTCAAAAAAAGTATTAAAAAACGACAAGACTTATATGTAAAAAAAATTTTTTTTATAGCAGCTCTCTTATCAGAGCAAAAAAAAAAGTTGAAATTGAGGGGATGCCCATAAATTGGGAAGTGGTTAGATTAATTGTTATATGTGATTATGATGGAATATTATTGTTCTGTGGGAAATGATGAGCAGGATACTCTCAGAAAAACCTAGAAAGTCCTCCATGAACTAAGGCAAAGGGAAACATATTTTGTCCAAAGTAACAGAAATATTCTGGGATTGTTAGTTGTGAATGACTTTAATATTCTCAACAATACAATGAACTATAACTATTCTGAAAGACTTATGATGAAAAATCCTCTCCATACCCAGAGAAAGAATACAGATTGAAGCATACTATCTCTCCATGTGTATCAGTCTCTGTCTCTGTCTCTATCTCTTTCTCTCTGACTCAGACTCTTTTTCACTGTGCTTCTCTCTGTATCTCTATCTCTCACTGTCTTACTGTCTCTCTTTTTATTGAAGTTTATTTTTTTTAGGGGGGGGAATCTATGTTTTCTTTTACAAGGTCATTTTACAGAGTTATTTGCATAACTCCACATGTGGTTTCTTAGTGGGGGCTAAGCGTGGGATAAGGGAGAAAATACAGAACTCAAAGTTTTTTTTTTTCCTTCTATTTTTTATTTTATTTTATTTAATAATAACTTTATATTGACAGAATCCATGCCAGGGTAATTTTTTTTACAACATTATCCCTTGCACTCATTTCTGTTCCGATTTTTCCTCTCCCTCCCTCCACCCACTCCCCTAGATGACAAGCAGTCCTATATATGTTAGATATGTTACAGTATATCCTAGATACAATATATGTTTGCAGAACTGAACAGTTCTCTTGTTGCACAGGGAGAATTGGATTCAGAAGGTAAAAAGAACCTGGGAAGAAAAACAAAAATGCAGATAGTTCACATTCTGTTGGAATCTTTACAAACTGCTAACTAATTAGAGTTGATCTAATCTTACAAGAAGATGTTTTGGGCAGAACCTGAAACAAGGTACTAAGTAGAACTAATTAGTACAATGCTTGTGTTTCCACCTTTACTCATTGGAATTCACAAGTAAGCCAGATTCACAAAGTAAACTTTGTACCTTTGTGAATTCACACCTCTCTTAAAGCTCTTAGGGCCAGAGAGCACCATGGGAGAAAACCCATAATCCCATTCTCTCAGAAGATTCAGATATAAGGCCAGTGAAGAGAGAGCTATTTGAGAATATTTTCCATTTGGCTGGCTGGTTGCAGAAGAGAGTTCAGCTGCATTGGAGAGGAGCACTCTGGTGCAGACACAGAGCACTTTGGGAGATTTCAGCACAATTACTGCAGAATCCCTCTCTCTGAGGCAAGAAGAATATTTTCCATTTGGCTGGCTGGTGGCAAAAAAAGAGTTTTCAGAGGATAAAGCTACGAGTGGAGAGTTCAGTGGACAACCAGATTCATCTTCATCTCACACCTCTGTAGTTGGTGGCTGGGCTCCTGCACTTCCCCCACTGAGACCAAGCTGGTCTGAAAGACTCACCAGAAAGCTAGCCGAGCCCCAAGTGAAGGAGACAAGAGATTCATTCCATCTCTGAGCTGGTTGGAGGCTGAAGAACATTCGTTTCCCAGTGTTCTTTCTTTGGGTGTAGCTGCTTCTGTCCATCATTTATCAACTGAAACTGAGAACTCAAAGTTTTAAAAACAAAAGTAAAAAATATTTTAAATGTAACTGGGGAAAATGAAAATGTTAAATAAAATAAAAAAGATCCCTGAATTATAGAGCTGAACCAGTTTGTTATTCTTATCTTCTTTGGGAAGGGATGACTTCTTTCACTGTTAAATTATCTCAAAGTGGCCAACTGGCAAATCCCTCTTGACTCTTAATTATTCTCAATCTTTCATTTGTAATTTTGAGCTTTTTTGTTTTTGAAATTGAAGTGGCAAGGATTTCCCTATCTCACCTAGGATAGAAGTGTAGTGGTCACTCAAAGGCATAACTACACTGTGATCAGAGTAGAAACTTTGATCTGTATTTATCCCTAAGCTAATTTTTTACTCTTAAGGCAGTCTGTTGGCCCTCTGTTTTCTTCTTTGAGGCTCATCATATAGGAATCAGACATACAATTGGTATGGACACCCAATGACCTGTAGCGCTATCATGGCTCAGAATTCCTGAACTCAAGTTACCCACTTGTCTCAGATATCCCAATAGCAGGGAGTACAGTCAATAACAATTTTCTGGTTAATTAAAGTTTAAAGGAGGAAAACAGAGTTCTGTGCTTTGATATTTTAGATTGAATACTATAATGTATTTTGTAAAGTAGAATTTACATAGCCTATTGCTTTCATAATTTAAATAAAAAGATTGGATGAGCATCCAGGAACACCCAGGAGCATGCTTTATGAAGCAATCTTCCACTTCCTGGAGGATAGGTTCATGAGTCAAAATGACCTAATAATACTCTGTTTTTTTTTTTTTTTTCAATTCGACTGTTACAATAGAGATTTTATTTGGATTTAGTGTCAGACTACTCATCAGGAAAATTAAAAGTTGGCATCTATGATAGGATTAAAATTCTTCAATATCTTTACTAGAAAATAAAGGAGCCAGACATATTAAAGAAAAACTATTCTTTGAAAAACCTTTGTCTAGAGACTTGACTGATTTAATATTTGGGAGGTCAAAATATTCAGCAGTTGAAAACACAGAAAAAAATGTCAAACTTCCTCTCATCTAGGAGTTTACAATCCAGTGAAGCAAGATTTACAATAAAAAAGCATTTTTGGTACTTTAAAAAACCCTTACTTTTATTAGAACAAGAAGGATATGAAATGGAAAAAAAATGAATTATTGAAATAACCTGCCAGACTCTTTACCTATATTACCACTGGGACACTTGAGAAGGAAGAAAAAATTCATACTCCTTATTTTCTTATCTTGGTAGCCCAGATAGCCACTGGCTCAGGTAATTTCCCTAGATGCATTAGGAGCAAGGCAGAAAACATGTTAGGAGAATTGTAGGAGTGTGGAAAGAAAGTGTTTTGACAAATAAAACACGTCAAAGAACTGGAACTGTGATTATTGAGGAAAAATGTACTTTGATATTGAAGTCTGTAATTTATAAGTAATATAAGCTAGCTTTGCTCTCTTTGGCTTGGGAATCTAAATACCAAAGGCAGAAGAGGGAAAGCAGAAGAATCTCATTTATTCTCACCTGATTTTTACCTATTATCCCCAAAGGAAAATATAATCAGGTTTTGTTGGGAAGTTTCTATAAAATTAAACTCTTTTCAACTCTCAGATCCATTCTTTTAAACAAGGAGTTTAAAAATAGCTACATAGAGAATCCATAGAAATATTTATTGTTTACCTCATTTTTATCTGAAGCTTTGCATGTACCTTTCTGGTATGTGTGTTGACTTTATTATTAATGACACAAAAGCTTTAAAATTTTTTTTAATACTTTTTTTTCCCTCATCAACATCTGCATATTCTTTTATGGAGTAGAGACTTAAGGAACTCAAATTTAAGTTTGAGACAAACTCTCCTTAAAAGTTATCTCAAGCACTAATATCTACACTTTAAAGAAGGAAAAAAAAAACCACAGACATTTAAAGAAAAGACTTGGATTACATGAAAGTGTGATCATTTCTCTTGCTTGTAATCCTCTTATTGGGGGGTGACTGAAAGTAGTTGAAAGTCTGAGTTCATGAGTTCTCTGTGAAATTAACTAGCAGAGAGGGAGGGAGAGAATGGGGGAGAGAGAGAGAGAGAGAGAGAGAGAGAGAGAGAGAGAGAGAGAGAAACAGAGAGAGAGAGAGAGAGAGAGAGAGAGAGAGAGAGAGAGAGAGGTGAGGGAAGGAGGTAAAGGAGGGGAAAGAGAGAGATGGGTCACTTCATTCTTTAAAAATCTTTCTTTTTAAATATATAAAATAAAATATGCAGGTATACAAAATAATTATATTGAAACAAAGTTCTTGAGATGAAATTTCACAGACATCATTTTGAGAATCCATGCTCTGGGAATTATTTTGTGGTACTATATAATCTATTTTAGCAATGTAAGTCTCATCCATTCAATCACCAAATGTTGATGGAACACTTCCTTTAACATGTTTTTACAACTTTCTAGTAGAATTTTGCTGCTCTTCTTCCTCCCCTTTTCTAAATTACTCTCAGGGACTTCAAAAAGAAGGGGTGATCCTGGAGGAAAGTAAGAATTGAAAACTATGGTTAAGATAGTACAAGCCTACATAAAAAGTGAAGTAAGAAAGAATAATAATTTTAAGAGACCAGATTTATATACCTAACCCTAATTATGCCTTCGAATTTCAGTCCCAAATCACTAAATGCTTATTGGATATATCCAAACAGAAGCCTTCTATAAGGCAGGTATCTCAGATTCAACATGTGTAAAAGAGAACTTAGTTTTTCTACTTCTGTCAAATGTATCACTACATGTTATGTCTTCCTGACTTACAATATTAGATTCATCATCAACTTCTACATCTTTCCCTCACCTTCTTCATATCATATCCAGTTCTTAAACCTTAGTGATTTTACCCCTATAAAGTGTATATCACACTCATTCCCTTCTCTCTACTCACACAGTTACTTTTGGGTTTTTAATCACCTTTCATGTGGTCTGTTGAAATAACCTCCTAACTAATCTACCTGCCTCTAAGGTCTCTCCTCTTGTCAATTTCTTCTGTACATTAAATTATTTCTCCTAAACTGAGGACTATTTTACACAAAATGTAACTTTTAGGAACAGAGAGTTGATGATCTCAGTGTACTCTGTTCTTGCCAGAAATATTGTATGCTGTTCTGGGGACCACAGTTTTTGCAGAAGGTTGCTAGGGTAGATATTTTGCATAATGGTATTTGACCTGAGAGGGCAGAACCAGGACACTTCACAGAAAGGCTAAATTAGACTTGATATTGAAAGAATTCCCCCCCCCTCCAATTTATGAATAACTAAAGTTATCTAAAAGTAGAATGGATTGCTTTGAGAGCTAGTGGATTCTCATGTGATGACTGCATTTAGCACCCAGAGTATTTTAAAATCAGCCAGATTCAGGATAAGTGAAAATCCTTGATCTTTATTCTTTGTGGAGGTGAAGGGGAATGGTGATATGAAATGAGAGCAATTGTGACACGAATCCAGTCAGCAGTGCCTCTGGCTCTCATATTCCACCCACCTAATCCTCTATCCAATCTCCTATACAACACATCAAATTTGCACAGAGAATGGATGGGACCATTCTTTCTCCAAGCATATATTAGAGTATTGTCCAATTGCTAATTAGCCAGAAGTACTGGGAGGGGACTTCAGTGCATCTGCTCAGTTTCAGCCCTTTACATTCTCATACCTTAGAAGTCTTCAAGCTGAGACTGAATGATGAAGGACTAATTATGTTATAGTAAGGATTACTTTATGTGTGCATTTTTCCATGTGGTTTCTTAGATCTCTTCCAACTTTTAAATTCTGCAATTCTTCTTTTTTAAATTGTAAAGCATTATGTACAAAAATACATATTTTATGTAGCTTAAAAGTAAATTGTAGTTAATCACCAGCTTCTAGAATCCAGATAATATCTTTATTTTTCTATTCAATTTCATTCAATTATTTTTCCTCTGGTTACTTCTTTCCCTAATTGTAGTAAAACTCATACTTTTGCGTTGTCTTCATCTAAGGGGCAAATGTATGAAGGCCAATCAAGCACTTAGAGAATTATTTTAGTCTCCCTAAGGGAAGTAATGTGTTTAGTATAAGAAAGTAGAATTAGATACCATAGACAATACATGAGGCATCCATTCATTCTAAATAACTTGAAAAGCACATTTTCCTCTTTGATTCTAATCAAGAGTCTAAAATCAGAGATGGTTGTAGTAAATGGTAAGAATCTGGTTATTTATCTTAGAATGTAATAGGGAATAGTCATTTCAGATCATATCATAGAACCACAGGTATTAAAACTGTAAAGATAGGATTAGACTTTTTTTTTCTCTAGTAATATAACAATATCTTCTATGATTTTTTTCTTATTTTGTCTAATTTTTCTATAAATTATTCATACATGCTTTGGATTTTGTTAGTTTCGACTTATTCTGACCCCAAATAAACATTAAGTTGTAGCTTCATGAGGGAGAAATTATGTTTTATCTTTTTGTTCTCCCCAGGGCTTAACAGAGTGCTTTTCACCTAGAGTTCCTCCTTTTTTAAATTGAACTTAATTTGGCCATCTATATGTCATTATATCTGTACTTTATTTCATATTATGTAGATATAGTCTTTTTTAAAGAATGTGGGCAGGATGAACAGATTAGGGATCGATTGCTTATTCTTAGTATCATATATCACTGTATCTGTTTGATTTATAGCCTAGTGTGAGATAATACATTTGTGGCAATTTTAAAGAGCCTGAAAATCCCCTCACAAGAATCTTTGTGAGGAGGGTCTATCCTATACTGCAACTTTTATACTAGATATGATCATATGTATTTGCATTATACCAAATACTATATGAATCAGATTAAAAGAGAACACCTAGAGAAAAACTTTGTTTCTTTTGCTGTCTAAATTGCATACCCAATAACCCCAATTTAAAATTTTAAAAATAATTATTTGAGTACAAGTACCTTTTGTTAAGTACTTTCTCTCTGCATAATCATATACTAGGCACTTGGGAAGATAGAAGGTTAGTAAATTATGGTACCTGTTTTTATAGAATTTATCATCTAGTTGTGGTAGATACTGCAAATATCTAAATTACTACAGTATAATTACAACTAGCATTCTCTGAAGGAAAGAGATTGTCTCAGAATATTATATAAAGTAAGCAAAAACAATTGAATGTGAGACATGAATTGTCACTAATTCCTTCCTAACTGGTGATTGAAGCACCAGGAAGTCTGGGCAGCATATCAGTATACATAAAATACAGAGGGTTACTGGAGGAAATATACACAGGTATCCCATTCATACTTTCCCATCTCTGTTTTATTTTTCCTTAGGTGCCAGACAAATCAGCAGAGCACAAAGACACACATAAAAGGGAAGAAGTCTGTGGACTATGGAACAGTCTGGTTAATGTATTCTACTGTGGGCAGTTTGGTAGTGCAGTGGATACAACACCTGGTCTAGAGTCAGGAAGACCTGAATTCAAATCCAGCCCCAGACATTTCCTAATTGTATGACCCTGGGCAAATCACTTAACTCTATTTGCCTCAATTTCCTCAATGTGCAAAATGAGCTTGAGAAGGAAATGGCAAATTACTCTAGGATCTTTGCTAATAAAACACCAAATAAGGTCATAAAGAGTCTGACATGATTAAAAGTACCAAACAACAACTGGACAGAGTTTCTTTTTGAATCCTCCTCTTCCCTTCAGTCTCATTCAATATTATCCTCTGGATTGTGTTGCTTTTTAGAACAATAAAAACAAGTACACATCATATTGTTCACCTCACAGGGAGCAGAAGAGAAGAAAAATGATTAAATGTAATTTTAGAGAAACTAGAAATGTACAGCTGCTTCTCATCCCTTAAGAACACTGGTGAGTTAATTGTAGGGGCAAAAATTTACTAGTTGTAAGTGCTTCTTTTTTTTCATTCCAATAGATCAGCTACGACATTTTTTCAGTTGTGCCAGAATTAAAGTAATTAGTCACTCAATGAGAGTTCATTAAGTTCTTAATATAAACCAGTGCTATACTAGGTATTGGGCATTCACATAGTTTTCCATTTTTCCATTTTTTTCACTCCAGTTCAACCTTCCCATGACTATCAAATGAGCACCTAGGTGGTTTAATGGATAGAGTGTCAGACCTGGAATCAGAAAGACCTGAATTCAAAACTGGCCTCAAATTCTTATTATCTGTGTGCCTCAGTTTCCTCATCTGAAAAATAAGGATAATAGCACCTACCTCCCAGAGTTTGGATGAAGATAAAATTAGATATGTAAGATGCTTAGTATAATGTCTTGCCTAACATAAGCGCTACATAAATATTAATCATGGTAATTTATTATTATTAGCTATCAAATTGATCTGCCTAAAGCTCAAGTATAACCACCTCACCCTCTTTTGCAATAAAATTCAAATCTTGCCTATAGAATCAAATATAAAATCCTTTTCTTCGTTTGTAGTCATTCATAACTTGACTTATTTCTAGTTTTCTAGGTTTCTTGTATCTTACCATCTTCTCCTCCTTTTTTTTCTTAATTATTTCTCAAGTCAGACAGTCTATTTCCTAAGTTGGAGCATTTTCAACTGACAGATCAAGGACTCCATGATGAAAGAGGCAATGAAGATTTTTAAAAGTTAATAATCGGGGACTTAAGGGGACTATATTCATTTCAAACATATTGAAGGGAGAAGCATAAGTAAAATCAAGATATCGATATCCTTTCACATCCTGCTTTTAACTTACCTTTTCAGATGGTTTCATATTAAGTACTTTAGTACTTTATGCATTCACCAAACTGATCTTTATACTAGTCCTAAGACATTATGCTATCTCCTGAATCTATGACTTTGTACAAATATACCAAGTGTACAATTTGTCTCCTCAATGAAGTCTCTCATATTTTTAATCTGTTTAATCTTTACTGTCTACTCCCACAACACAATGTTAGATTCATAAAGCTTAATAAACATTTGTTTTGGATTACTGAATTTAAGCGATTTTGAAATATATAATTTTTTAGAAAATAATATTTTAAAAAATATGATCCAAAAAGACTTAAATAGAGATGGGAAGCTATTCATAACCTCAGATTTTATGTCTTTTCTAGAAGGACCATATTCATGTTGGAATCCAAACTGTCAAATACTTAAAAAATATCATTAGCTGTTAACATATTCTTAGCCTTTTCACTGTGCACTTTAATTTTTAAGCTATGTGAGGAAAAACTACAGATTTCTCTGCATTATGAATATGTTTAAGTCATGACACTTCATAAATATTTGAACTTCAACAGTTTATAACAATAGACCTTTTTCATATATTTGCTTGTTCTTCTACCACTCTTCTTGGATTAAATGACTACCAAGATCTCTTTTAAATATGTATTGTACATTTTTATGATCTTCCATAATTATTTTAATTTCAAGAAAGGAAGGTATGTTTCAGTTTTAGAGGAAATAAGTTAAAAACATTTTGGGCACATTTACTACTCAATCAGTAGTTATTTATGGAAGAATCTCCTAGTTATCCTTGTATAATTATACAAATTATTAAAAATGAAACCTTATTAGAAGATATATTATTCCTTTAATATAAGTGTATATTTTATGTAAGTAAATATTCATATATTATTATTAATAATATGTATATATGTATGTATGTATGTATATATGTCTCTATATGTATATAGACAACTGCCTATCTATCTATTTATATTTATTGTATATTCACCCTTCTTACAGTTGAATGCTTGCTCCTTAGGAACAGGAATTGTTTTTCAAATTGTCTCTTTATCTCTAGTATTAGGCAAAGTATTTTAGGTAAAGTACATATTTATAAAATAAATATTTGTTAAATTGAATTAGATTTAATAAGTAGCACCTGCTAAAGTGGGCTGGAGAAGTTCATATTAGCAATGCTGTAGGATTATTCAAATAGCATAAATATAAAAATTAGGCAATTATTGCAAATATTCAAATAATTTCACTGAATGGGAAAGGAAAAAAGGTAGTTTGAAATAAAGATGAAAACAAGGGGAAACATGTCCAACACTTCAGTGAATTAATTTTCATAACTGTCCTGACTTAAAATAAATGAAAGGTTGTTGTAGAAAAAGGATATATATATATATTCTACTTGACCATACAGATTAGAACAAGGAAAAGTTGGAAGAAGTTTTTTTGCTGTTGTTTTATTGATTTAGTCATGACTGACTCTTTGTGATCCTATTGGGGCTTTTCTTGGCAAAAATATTTTATGATTTCCTTCTTTATCTCTTTTTATAAATGAGAAAAGTGAAATAACAAGGTTTGCCCATGATTATAGTTTCCCTGACATTACAGAGAAGCAAAATTTTGTTCACCTTAATATGAAGGATTTTATGTTAAAATGGAGTGGTCTGGCCTATATGGAAATATTCCCTGTCACTGGAGATTTCCAAGTAGAGACCAGACAACCATTTGTCAAGAATATTGTAGATGATTCCATATATCAAGGAATAGACTATCTCTAAGGCTTTTACAACTTTAGGATCCTGTGATTATCCATAAAACAATATTGATCATATTAATGATTGTGAAAATATTTGGTTTCTAAAACCTAAATACATTTATTTTTCCTGAGACATAGCGAGCACCTCTCTGCTGATTCAGTGTGAAAGCAAAACTGGTTTTCCTAAAATTTACAGCCTGAATAAGGAAGGAAAAGTTTGAACATCTTTTGAAGTTCTTGCCAAAATTAACAGTACTATGTAGCAAGTCATAAATGTACTTGCTGTCTGGATGCTTTACTTCTCTATCTGACCTTGTTCATTCAGAGATGCACTTGTTACAGAATGTCAGTCACTAATGAGGCCTAAAGTAATTGAGGCTGATTGAACTGGCAAGATGCTGCCTAATTATAATGATAAATGGAATTGGCTGATCAACTATGGAAGGGTGAATGGCACAGAGGACATTAAACAAGGTCACTCTGTCAAGGAGAAACAGTCGTTTTGTTTTGCCAATAATGGCCGTCGCTCATTTCATATTATTTGAACATGGCTGGAAGATCCTATACTACTAGGTGAATAGCATCTTGGTATTGTCAATGCAAGCAAAGCTAGGTGGGGATTTAAGAAATTATCTGCTTAAAAAAAGTTGAAACCAAACTGGAAATTTCAGGTTGAATATACTTTTTAAAAAAATTGGAATTGGGACTTGAAATTATTATATTGCTTTTTGAGTTTTGTTTTTATTGGATATTTCAGCATTACAGAAGAGGCAAATAAAACATTTTTAGCTACTTGTGATATGCTGTGCTCATTTTATAATGCTATATTATAATCTGTATGATTTCCAACTGACCTTGTAATTTCTTGTAATTATCTAGATAGAAGATTAGCAAACAGGTTAGAGAGCAATATGTAGGTTGCTCTATAGGATGGTAAAAATAGCACGACTCTTCATTATGAACTTGAAAAGATGAAGACATCAATATGCAGCTGACAATATCATTTTTCCATTCATCTTGTAGTGATATCTATGTGGGAATTGTCAGGGAATGACTTGCACTAGTGGTTTATTTTCTATATAATTGAACTTTAACTTATCAAGCAACAAACTTTTTTCTTTCACTTTAAAAAATTAAAATACTGCAGAATATGTAACAACTCCTTTGCCTTATTAAAGTGAGCATATTGACCACACCAAGCTTTTCACCATTTTAGGGTCATCATTATGAACATCAATGATTTTACAATGATGTCCTCAGGAGCTACTGAAGCATTTTGAGATAAATCCCTTTACACAGAATGACCTCAAGCTGCTGCACTTTTCCATTTTTGATTCATCTCTTTTTTTTTTCTCAATTGTTAATTAACAGCAACCAGTATATCTCCTATAAGGACTCCCTATCTGGAGGGCAGCTAGGCAGCAACATGGGTAGAAGACTGAGCCTGGAGTCACATAGACTTTAAATCTAGCCTCAGCCATTTACTAACTGTGTGATCTTGGACAAATTAGTTAACTTTGTCTTAGATTTTTCAATTGCAAAAATGGAAGTTTTAATAAATCTATCTCTTAGGATTATTGTGAATATCATATCCATACAGCACTTAGCATAGTAGGGGCACATAATAAATGCTTAATAAATACCCATTGTTTTTGTCATCATTATTATTACTATATTCCATTTTTTAATCTGTTCAGTATAATTTAAGGAGGAACTAAAACAGGGTAAAACCAAAGAGCTGTCCTTGTTTCATACGTATTAGATTCATTTAGATACTTTTCCTACAGATTATATATATTTTTAATAATTATAACTTTTTATTAACAGAACCCATGCCTGGGTAATTTTTTACAACATTATCCCTTGCAGTCACTTCTGTTCTGACTTTTCCCCTCCCTCCCTCCACCCCCTCTCCCAGATGGCAAGCAGTCTTATAAATGTTAAATATGTCACAGTATATCCTAGCTATGTGTGCAGAACCGAACAGTTCTCTTGTTGTACAGGAAGAATTAGATTCAGAAGGTAAAAATAACACAGGAAGAAAAACAAAAATGTAAGCAGTCTACATTCATTTCCCAGTGTTCTTTTTCTGGGTGTAGCTGTTGCTGTTCATCACTGATCAATTGAAACTGAGTTAGATCTTCTCTTTGTCAAAGAAATCCACTTCCATAAAAATATATCCTCATCCAGTATCATTGTTGAAGTGTATAATAATCTCCTGGTTCTGCTCATTTCACTTAGCATCAGTTCATGTAAGTCTCTCCAAGCCTTTCTGTATTCATCCTGTTGGTCATTTCTTACAGAACAATAATATTCCATAACATTCAAATACCAAGATTTACCCAACCATTCTCCAATTGATAGACATCCATTCATTTTCCAGTTTCTAGCCACTACAAAGATGGCAGCCACAAACATTTTGGCACATACAGGTTCCTTTCCCTTCTTTAGTATCTCTTTGAGTTAAGCCCAGTAGTATCACTGCTGGATTTCAAAAGGTATGCACAGTTTGATAACTTTTTGGGCTTAATTCCAGATTGCTCTCCAGAATGGTTGGATTCGTTCACAATTCCACCAACAATGCACCAGTGTCCCAGTTTTCCCGCATCCCCTCCAACATTCATCATTATTTTTTTCCTGTCATCTTAGAGTTGTCTCAGAGTTGTCTTAATTTGCATTTCACTTGATCAATAGTGATTTGGAATACTCTTTCATATGAGTGGAAATGGTTTCAATTTCAACATCTGAAAATTGTCTGTTCATATCCTTTGACCATTTATCAATTGGAGAATGGCTTGATGATTTATACATTAGAGTGAATTCTCTATATATTTTGGAAATGAGGCCTTTATCAGAACCTTTAATTGTAAAAATGGTTTCCCAGTTTGTTGCTTCCCTTCTAATCTTGTTTGCATTAGTTTTATTTGTACAAAGGCTTTTTAATTTGATATAATCAAAATTTTCTATTTTGTGATCAATAATGATCTCTAGTTCTTCTTTGCTCACAAATTCCTTCCTCCTTCACAAGTCTGAGAATATTCCTCTAATTTATTTATAATCTCATTCTTTATGCCTAAATCATGAACCCATTTTGATCTTATCTTGGTGTACAGTGTTAAGTGTGGGTCAATGCCTAGTTTCTGCCATACTAATTTTCAATTTTCCCAGCAATTTTTGTCAAACAGTGAGTTCTTATGGGTTTATCAAATACTAGATTATTAAAGTTACTGACTGTTTTGTCCTTTGAACCTACCCTATTCCACTGATCAACTAATCTGTTTCTTAGCCAATACCAAATGGTTTTGGTGACCACTCCTTTATAGTATAGTTTTAGATCAGGTACAGCTAGACCACCTTCATTTGATTTTTTTTTTCATTAATTCCCTTGAGATTCTCGACCTTTTGTTCTTCCATATGAATTTTGTTGTTATTTTTTCTAGATCATTAAAATATTTTCTTGGGAGTCTGATTGCTATAGCACTAAATAAATAGATTAGTTTAGGGCGTATTGTCATCTTTATTATATTTGCTTGGCCTATCCAAGAGAACTAAATATTTTTCCAATTATTTAAGTGTGACTTTATTTGTGTGGAAAGTGTTGTGTAATTTTGCTCATATAATTCATGACTTTCCTTGGGTAGATAGATTCCCAAATATTTTATGCTATCAATGGTTATTTTGAATGGAATTTCTCCTTGTATCTCTTGCTGTTGTATTTTGTTAGTGATATATAAAAATACTGAGGATTTATGTGGATTTATTTGTATCTTGCAACTTTGCTAAAGTTGTGAATTATTTTTAATAGCTTTTTAGTAGAATCTCTGGGGTTCTCTAAGTATACCATTATATCATCTGCAAAGAGTAATAGTTTGGTTTCCTCATTACCTATTTTAATTCCTTTAATCTCTTTCTTGACTCATTGCCCACGCTAGCATTTCTAATACAATATTGAATAATAATGATGATAGTGGGCAACCATGTTTACTCCTGATCTTACTGGGAAAGGTTCAAGTTTTTCCCCATTGCATATGATGTTTACTGACGGTTTTGAATATATGCTCCTGACTATTTTAAGGAAAAGTCCATTCATTCCTATTCTCTCAAGTGTTGTTATTAGGAATGGATGTTGGATTTTATCAAATGCTTTTTTCTGCATCTGTTGAGATGATCATATGGTTTTTGTTAATTTGGTTATTGATATAGTCAATTATGCTAATAATTTTCCTAATGTTGAACCAACCCTGCATTCCTGATATAAAACCTACTTGATCATAGTGTATTATCCTGGGATGATTTTCTGTGATCTTTTTGCTAATATTTTATTTAAGATTTTAGCATCAATATTCATTAGGGAGATTGGTCTATAATTTTCTTTCTCTGTTTTCAACCTACCTGATTTAGGTATCAGTACCATGTCTGTGTCATAAAAGGAATTTGGTAGGACTCCTTTAATCCCTCTTTTTTTCGAATAGTTTATATAACATTGGAGTTAATTATTCTTTAAATCTTTGATAGAATTCACTTGTAAATCCATCTGGTCCTGGGGATTTTTTCTTAGGGAGTTGGTTAATAGCTTGTTCTATTTCTTTTTCTAAAATGGGACTGTTTAGTCTATTTACTTCTTCATCTGTTAATCTGGGCAAGTTATATTTTTGAAGGTAGTCTTCCATTTCATTTGTCGAATTTATTGGCATAAAATTGGGCAAAGTTACTCCTAATTATTGCTCTAACTTCTTTATTAATGGCGAGTTCTCCCTTTTCATTTTTAAGAATAACAACTTGATTTTCTTCTTTCCTTTTTTCAATCAGATTTACTAAGGGTTTGTCTATTTTGTTGGTTTTTTCATAGAACCAACTCTTAGTTTTATTAATTAATTCAATAGTTTTTTTTTTTACTTTCAATTTTATTGGTCTCTCATTTTATTTTTAGAATTTCAAGTTTAGTGTTTGACTGGGGTTTTTTAATTTGTTCCTTTTCTAGCATTTTCAGTTACAAGCCCAATTCATTGACCTTCTCTATTTCTATTTTATGCAAGTAGGCCTCTAGAGATATGAAATTTCCCCTTATTACTGCTTTGGCTGCATCCTACACATTTTGGTATGACATCTCATTATTGTCATTTTCTTGGTTGAAGTTATTAATTATGTTTATGATTTGCTGTTTCATCCAATCATTCTTTAGTATGAGATTATTTACTTTCCTATTATTTTTGGTTTATTTCCCCCTGGCTTTTTACTGAATGTAATTTTCATTGCATCATGGTCTGAAAAAGGATGCATTTACTATTTCTGCCTTAACTGAATTTGAGTTTGAGGTTTTTATGTCCTAATATATGGTCAATTTTTGTATAGGTTCCATGAACTGCTGAGAAGAAAGTGTATTCCTTTCTGTCTTCATTCAATTTTCTCCAAAGATCTATCATATCTAACTTTTCTAGTAGTCTATTTATCTCTGACTTCTTTCTTATTTATTTTGTGGTTTGATTTATTTAATTCTGAGAGTGCAAGGTTAAGATCTCCCACTATTATAGTTTTGATGTCTATTTCTTCTTGCAGCTCTCTTTTAAGAATTTAGATGCTACATTACTTGGTGAATATATGTTTAACATTGATCTTGCTTTTCTGAAGTTCTTACAAAATATCTTGTGCTGGAAATTTGTTACACTCCAAATATTTGAGGGTTCCCTTACTCCAAATCCAGTTCAGAGATTAGATTTGGTATTGATCTGAGGGACACCAAGAAGAGCTTAGAGAAATACCTATATACTATCTGCCATTTTAGTTCCATCCCCCCACCCCCAGTAGCATTTTTTTTAAAGCATTGCCAATTTATGCCATAATTGTCAGGACCAAGGATTTTAGTTTTTTTACTGATTGATTCCACATGCTTATGAGAAGCAATAATGAGAACTAATAGAACCACTAAGTAAAACAAACTTAAAAAAAAATCCAACATGGAAATATTAATGTGAAATTTAAATAGTAGTGCCATATTAAAGGCATTCTCTTATTAACAGTCATACTTGCATTTATGCTAATCTGAAGAATGTAAAGGTAGTGTACATTTTAATTAAAAGGGGCTCCTATTTTATTTATATGTTAGCAATTACTGTCTATCAGCTCCAACCACATAAAAGGATGAATGGTTGAGGGAATTAAATGTGGCTTTTCTTTTGTTCATTACATTAGTATGTCATTCTCCTGAAACAAAAGTCTCTTGAGCATCTTATTAAAAAGTAGTATAATATTTATACATTTTGATGCTCACAAAATACTGACTAAAGAAATAATCACTTTTTCTTTGTTCAAATGGTGATATAGTTCATTAGAAAAAGGGACATAAAATGTAAAGACAACCAACCTGATAATTTGGAATCTAGTTACCACCTTAAATTTTTTTGTCTGGTGTTACTACAGAATCATTTTTAGATAACACAGGGAAGAAAAAAAAAAAACACATGGCTTTCAATTAAGCTTAAATGCATGTACAAATCAACTCCTAATTAGTCCAATTTTCCAAATATGGTTTGCAATTAAAAGATAAATTTACCTACTGAGATTCATTAGACCTTAGAATTTTTGAACTGAAACTTCAATGGAGCTGCCTTTAAGCAGTCCCCTGTAGGAACTGACACTGATTCTTTTCCTAATCCTGCCCTGTTTCACAGGTACACTTTCCAAACAAAACTCTTTAAGGATAATTACTGTATGCAAGAGAAAATGAAGTTAGCTTTCTTTGTGCTTCCTCTTCTACTGTATCCTTTTCTACAACCTATAGCAATGGGAAATTCATTTGGAGTTTTCATTTTCTGTAAAAGAGAACATCAGGAAAGAAATATGCCAATATTATTGCTTCTTTCACCTAGTCAAGAGATCTGGAGTTGACTCTGCTGGCACACCATCATTTGAAATGGGCATATTGTTTTATATAATTTGCTCCAGCCAAACAATATTCTTATAGGCTATCAGAGCCAAAGGTGATGACTACTGTGGCGGACTTTTAGATGTGAAGTAATATGGAATTGCATTTACCACATGGAATAACACCAGACAAAAAAATTTAAGGTGGTAACTAGATTCCAAATTGTCAGTTTGGTTGTCTTTACATTTTATGTCCCTTTTTCTAATGACTATATCACCATTTGAACAAAGAAAAAGTGATTATTTCTTTAGTCAGTATT
Source organism: Antechinus flavipes (assembly GCF_016432865.1). Classification (NCBI taxonomy): domain Eukaryota; kingdom Metazoa; phylum Chordata; class Mammalia; order Dasyuromorphia; family Dasyuridae; genus Antechinus; species Antechinus flavipes. Next base: position 295,072,488 of record NC_067401.1, on the reverse strand, counting down.
TTGTGAGCATCAAAATGTATAAATATTATACTTAGAAAAAGAATTGCTATATAGTTTAATATAATTCATTAACCACCCATGGAAAAAGTCTTAAAATCATGAATTTCTAGTCCAAACTTCTAATTTTAAAGATTAGTAATGATAAATCCAAGAAGTAACAGAACTTGTCCTAGATAATAGAAGTAATGTATCACTAAAGCAAGACTTATTTCTAAGTTTTCTGTTTCCAAATATAAGTTTCCACCATACAATGTCACTAGAAAGCTTTTTTAGCTTACTATTCAAATGCCAATAAGTAGGGTTTCCTTAAATTTGAAAAAAAAAAAAAACAAATTTGTTCTCACATTGTACCTTCATCTCTTCCTCTTCCCTTTTTTTTTTAATTTTTTATTTAATAATTACTTTATATTGACACTCGTTTCTGTTCCGATTTTTTTTCCCCTCCCTCCCTCCACCCCCTCCCCTAGATGGCAAGCAGTCCTTTATATGTTGGATATGTTGCAGTATATCCTAGATACAATATATGTTTGCAGAACCGAACAGTTCTCTTGTTGTGTAGGGAGAATTGGATTCAGAAGGTATAAATAATCCGGGAAGAAAAACAAAAATGCAGATAGTTCACATTCGTTTCCCAGTGTTCTTTCTTTGGGTGTAGCTGCTTTTGACCGTCATTTATCAATTGAAACTCAGGTCTCTTTGTCAAAGAAATCCACTTCCATCAAAATATGTCCTCATACAATATCGTTGTCGAAGTGTATAATGATCTCCTGGTTCTGCTCATTTCACTTAGCATCAGTTCATGTAGGTCTCTCCAAGCCTCTCTGTATTCATCCTGCTGGTCATTTCTTACAGAACAATAATATTCCATAACATTCATATACCACAATTTACCCAGCCATTCTCCAATTGATGGGCATCCATTCATTTTCCAGTTTCTAGCCACTACAAACAGGGCTGCTACAAACATTTTGGCACATACAGGTCCCTTTCCCTTCTTTAGTATTTCTTTGGGATATAAGCCCAATAGAAACACTGCTGGATCAAAGGATATGCACATTTTGATAATTTTTTGGGCATAATTCCAGATTGCTCTCCAGAATGGTTGGATTCGTTCACAACTCCACCAACAATGCATTAGTGTCCCAGTTTTCCCGCATCCCCTCCAACATTCATCATTATTTTTTCCTGTCATCTTAGCCAATCTGACAGGTGTGTAGTGGTATCTCAGAGTTGTCTTAATTTGCATTTCTCTGATCAATAATGATTTGGAACACTCTTTCATATGAGTGGTAATAGTTTCAATCTCATCCTCTGAAAATTGTCTGTTCATATCCTTTGACCATTTATCAATTGGAGAATGGCTTGATTTCTTATAAATTTGAGTCAGTTCTCTATATATTTTGGAAATGAGGCCTTTATCAGAACCTTTAACTGTGAAAATGTTTTCCCAGTTTGTTGCTTCCCTTCTAATCTTGTTTGCATTAGTTTTATTTGTACAAAGGCTTTTTAATTTGATGTAATCGAAATTTTCTATTCTGTGATCAGTAATGGTCTCTAGTTCATCTTTGGTCACAAATTTCTTTCTCCTCCACAAGTCTGAGAGATAAACTATTCTATGTTCCTCTAATTTATTTATAATCTCGTTCTTTATGCCTAGGTCATAGACCCATTTTGATCTTATCTTGGTATATGGTGTTAAGTGTGGGTCCATGCCTAATTTCTGCCATACTAATTTCCAATTATCCCAGCAGTTTTTATCAAATAATGAATTCTTTTCCCAGAAGTTAGGGGCTTTGGGTTTGTCAAACACTAGATTGCTATAATTGACTATTCTGTCTTGTGAGCCTAGCCTTTTCCACTGATCCACTAATCTATTTCTTAGCCAATACCAAATGGTTTTGGTGACTGCTGCTTTATAATATAATTTTAGATCAGGTACAGCTAGGCCACCTTCATTTGATTTTTTTTTTCATTAATTCCCTTGAGATTCTCGACTTTTTATTGTTCCATATGAATTTTGTTGTTATTTTTTCTAGATCAATAAAATATTTTCTTGGAAGTCTGATTGGTATAGCACTAAATAAATAGATTAGTTTAGGGAGTATTGTCATCTTTATTATGTTCGCTCGGCCGATCCAAGAGCACTTAATATTTTTCCAATTATTTAAGTCTGACTTTATTTGTGTGGAGACTTTTTTATAATTTTGCTCATATAATTCCTGACTTTCCTTTGGTAGATAGATTCCCAAATATTTTATGGTATCAACAGTTATTCTGAATGGAATTTCTCTTTGTATCTCTTGCTGTTGGGTTTTGTTGGTGATGTATAAAAATGCTGAGGATTTATGGGGATTTATTTTGTAGCCAGCTACTTTGCTAAAATTATGAATTATTTCCAATAGCTTTTTGGTAGAATCTCTGGGGTTCTCTAGGTATACCATCATATCATCTGCAAAGAGTGATAGTTTGGTTTCCTCATTGCCTACTCTAATTCCTTTTATATCTTTCTCGACTCTTATTGCCGAGGCTAGGGTTTCTAATATGATATTAAATAATAATGGTGATAGTGGGCAACCTTGCTTCACTCCAGATCTTACTGGGAAAGGTTCCAGTTTTTCCCCATTGCATATGATGCTTACTGAAGGTTTTAAATATATGCTCCTGACTATTTTAAGGAAAAGTCCATTTATTCCTATGCTCTCAAGTGTTTTTATTAGGAATGGATGTTGGATTTTATCAAATGCTTTTTCTGCATCTATTGAGATGATCATGTGGTTTTTGTTTGTTTGGTTATTGATATAGTCAATTATGCTAATACTTTTCCTAATATTGAACCAGCCCTGCATTCCTGGTATAAATCCTACTTGGTCATAGTGTATTATCCTGGTGACAATTTTCTGTAATCTTTTTGCTAATATTTTATTTAAGATTTTAGCATCAATATTCATTAAGGAGATTGGTCTATAATTTTCTTTCTCTGTTTTCAGCCTACCTGGTTTAGGTATCAGTACCATATCTGTGTCATAAAAGGAGTTTGGTAGGACTCCTTCAATCCCTATTTTTTCAAATAGTTTATATAACATTGGAGTTAATTGTTCTTTAAATGTTTGGTAGAATTCACATGTAAATCCATCTGGTCCTGGGGATTTTTTCTTAGGGAGTTGATTGATAGTTTGTTCTATTTCTTTTTCTGAGATGGGACTGTTTAGGATATTTACTTCTTCCTCTGTTAGTTTGGGCAAGCTGTATTTTTGGAGGTATTTTTCTATTTCATTTAAGTTGTCGAATTTATTGGCATAAAGTTGGGCAAAGTAACTCCTAATTATTGCTCTAATTTCCTCTTCATTAGTGGTGAGTTCTCCCTTTTCATTTTTAAGACTAACAATTTGATTTTCCTCTTTCCTTTTTTTAATCAGATTTACTAAGGGTTTGTCTATTTTGTTGGTTTTTTCATAGAACCAACTCTTAGTTTTATTAATCAATTCAATAGTTTTTTTACTTTCAATTTTATTGATCTCACCTTTTACTTTTAGAATTTCAAGTTTAGTGTTTGACTGGGGGTTTTTAATTTGTTCCTTTTCTAGCATTTTTAATTGCAAACCCAATTCATTGACCTTCTCTTTCTCTATTTTATACAAATAGGCCTCTAGAGATATGAAATTTCCCCTTATTACCGCTTTGGCTGCATCCCATACATTTTGGTATGATGTCTCATTATTATCGTTTTCTTGGGTGAAGTTATTAATTATGTCTATGATTTGCTGTTTTACCCAATCATTCTTTAGTATGAGATTATTTAGTTTCCAATTATTTTTTGGTCTACTTCCCCCTGCTTTTTTGTTGAATGTAATTTTCATTGCATCGTGGTCTGAAAAGGATGCATTTACTATTTCTGCCTTACTACATTTGAGTTTGAGGTTTTTATGTCCTAATATATGGTCAATTTTTGTATAGGTTCCATGAACTGCTGAAAAGAAAGTGTATTCCTTTCTGTCTCCATTACATTTTCTCCAGAGATCTATCATATCTAGCTTTTCTAGTATTCTGTTTACCTCTTTGACTTCTTTCTTATTTATTTTCTGGTTTGATTTATCTAATTCTGAGAGTGCAAGGTTAAGATCTCCCACTATTATAGTTTTACTGTCTATTTCTTCTTGCAGCTCTCTTAGTTTCTCTTTTAAGAATTTAGATGCTACCCCACTTGGTGCATATATGTTTAATATAGATAGTGCTTCATTATCCATGCTACCCTTTAGCAAGATATAGTGTCCTTCCTTATCTCTTTTAATTAGGTCAATTTTTGCTTTAGCTTGATCTGAGATCAGGATGGCTACCCCTGCTTTTTTGACTTCACCTGAAGCATAGTAGATTTTGCTCCAACCTTTTACCTTTAACCTGCATGTATCTCCCCGCTTCAGGTGTGTTTCCTGTAAACAACATATTGTAGGATTCTGGCTTTTAATCCATTCTGCTAACCGCTTCCTCTTTATGGGGGAGTTTACCCCGTTCACGTTTATGGTTAGAATGACCAATTCTGTATTACTTGCCATCTTGTTAACCCGGTTTATGCTTTCCTCCCTTCTTTCCCCTTCCCCCCCTTCCAAGTATTAAGCTTGTGAGCACCCCTTGCTTCTCACAGCCCTCCCTTTTTAGTGTCCCTCCCCCGCCTTAGAGTTCCTCCCCCTATCTTACCCCTTTCCCTCCCAGTTCCCGTATTCCCTTCCGCTTAGCTTATTCCTTCCCTTTCACTTTTCCCTTCTCACTTTTCAATGAGATGGGAGAAGTTTCACCATAGATTGAATATGTCTTAAGATTTTTCACTTAAAGCCAATTCTGAAGGCAGTAAGATACCCACTATATTCATCCCCCTCCATTCTTTCTCTCAGATATAATAGGTTTCCTATGCCTCTTCATGAGATGTACTACCCCCACTTTACCCTTTTTCTGGTACAATGTCCTTTCCACATCAATTTCTAGAACAAGGTATACATGTATTCTTTATACATCTATATAGTCAAAATATAGTTCCCAAGATTAATCTTTACCTTTTTAGATTTCTCTTGAGTTCTATATTTGTAGATCAAACTTTTTGTTAAGTTCTGGTTTTTTCATCAGAAATAGATGAAATTCGCTTACTTCGTTGAATGTCCATCTTCTTCCCTGGAAAAAGATGCTCATTCTCGCTGGGTAAGTTATTTTTGGTTGCATACCAAGTTCCTTAGCCTTTCGGAATATCATATTCCAGGCCCTTCGATCTTTTAATGTGGATGCTGCCAGATCCTGGGTGATCCTTATTGTGGCTCCTTGATACTTGAATTGGGTTTTTCTAGCCGCTTGCAATATTTTTTCTTTCATCTGAGGGTTCTGGCATTTGGCCACTATATTCCTTGGTGTTTTGATTTTAGGATCCCTTTCAGTGGGTGATCGATGAATCCTTTCAATGTTTATTTTTTCCTCTGTTCCTATGACTTCTGGGCAGTTCTCTTTGATAATTTCCTGGAAGACAGTGTCCAGGCTCTTTTTTTCATCATGTTTTTCTGGGAGTCCAATGATTCTCAGATTGTCTCTCCTGGATCTGTTTTCCAGGTCTGTTGTCTTCCCAGAAGGTATTTCACATTTTTCTCCATTGTTTGATTTTTTTGGATTTGCTTGACTGATTCTTCTTGTCTCCTCGAGTCATTCAATTCCACTTGTTCAATTCTGATTTTCAGTGAAGTATTCTCTTCACTCACTTTTTAAAAATCTTTTTCTAATTGTCCAATTGAGTTCTTTTGTTCTGTGGAATTTTTTTCCATTTGCCAATTTTGTTTTTTAGAGAGCTGTTTTCTGTTTCCAGTTCACTAATCCTATTTTTCAAGGATTTTACTTCTTTATCCACTCTCTCTTTAACTTTCTCCAGGCTCTTTTGCCAAGCCTCCCTCTCCTTTTGCCAAGCCTCCCTCTCCTTTTGCCAAGCTCACTCTGCTTTCCCCATTTTTCTTCTAGCTCTCTTGTGAGAGCCTTTTTAATCACTTCTATGAGGTTCATCTGTGCTGAGGAACAGACGATCTCCTCCTTTGGGGAATCACCTGGGGACTGCCTGTTTTTAGTCTCCTCAGGATTTAGAGTCTGCTCTCTATCTGTATAGAAGCTGTCAAGGGTTAAAGTCCTCTTCAGCTTCTTGCTCATTCTGTCTATTAATCAGAGACAAACTACCAAAGAAAAACAGAAAAAACTGGAGTCTTTCTTTGGGGGGGCCTGGGTGTGTTATCGAGCTTCCTCTACAGACTGCAGGGGGCAGCAGTGAGGCACTAGCAGGACTGTGCTGCGCCTGCGCTCTGAGATCCCAAAGCGTGCTGAGTCACTGAGGGGGGGGAAGGGGGGGGCGGCCAGGTCCTGAGAGACTCCAGCTGTTTGCGGTTGTGTTCTTCAGCCCCGGTGTTTTTAGCTTCTCTGCTGGGCTGTTGACTTGCTGCAGGTTCCAAACCTGTAGCGAAGCTCTCCCCGCAGAGACGGCTGCGATCACTCCCCACCCCCTCTCAGCTCTGCTCCCGTGCTCTCACTGCCGCTGCCCTCAGCCTGCGCCCGATCTAAAACCGCCCCAGCCCTCCAGTAAAGACAGACCTTTCTTGGCGGATCTCAAGGATGGCTTCTCTTGGTAACTATTTGTGGGTTTTTTTCAGTCAAGCATTGATTCAGAGGCTTGTAATGAAGTGGATAGTGAGAGAAAGCGCGGAGCTTATGCAACTGTGAGCCTCCTCTCCGCCATCTTCTGAATCTCCTTCCTCTTCCCTTTATTGCACCCAGTTAGTCAAGGGTTATACATACCTCACATTTACAAGGTGTGTGATTTTTGAAAGTTTAATGGATACATTCATGACTAATGAATGTACTTGTGTAACCTATATTAGATTGCTTGCTGTCTTGAGGAGAGAGGAGAAAATTTAGGAAATCAAAATATTATAAAAATGAAAGTTGAAAACTAATTTTACTTATAATGAGGAAAATACTATTAACAAAATAAATAAATAAAAAGTTTATGGATTACTTGAATATTAAAGTTGGAAGAATCCTTAGAGATCAGTTGGTCCATATCCTTCAAGGAGGAAATTAAGGCAGTACAATATATGGGAGTTGTCCAAAGTTATATCCATATTAAATTGCAAAAGTCTCTTTGGAAATACCAATTCTTTAACTCTAAATTAAATATTCTATTCATTGTATCACAATATTCTTACCAGAAAAAAATTAAACCCAATGCTTTCTGGTTAAAATCTCATGCTTTTCAAACTCATTTGTGTCATTTCATGGCAGGGGGAAAGATTGGGAATAGGGATGGAGCCAAGAAGACAGAGTGAGAAATAAAAATTCATGCTTAGCTCTTTCTCTTCCTCATCCACAGTGACCTAGAAGATACACAAAATAGAATTCTGATACTGAAAGCCTGAAGTAGCTTAAAAAGATAAGGAGAGATATCTTTGGATACTGGGGTAAAGGCTGAAACTATAGTGCAAAACAGCAGCAGCAGCAGCATCAACTACAACAATCAGCAGAATCAGCAGCAGACTATTGAAGCAAAACCTTTGGTGGGAGCAATCCAACATTCAGTGACAACAACATGATTGAACACCTGGCCAGAAAGAGATCCCAGGAGAACCCTCTTTTAGAACTAAGAAAAGGAAGAGGTGTCATTAGGCATTTCTGTGACTCATTACCTTATTTCAAGTCATAGTCATTCATGCAAGAGGGGACCCAGAGAATAACTTATGACTCTATCCAGTAGCAGTCTACAGAAACTCCAACACACTAATCAACACACCCAAACTGTTTAAGGAATTTGCAGAGACAGACCAGGAGAGTAATGAACAGATGTTTTCTGGGATCATAACCTTTTGGAAGCAACAAAAATGCTGTGACACATTAAACTTGCCACATATCTTGTAAATGTGAGATCTATATAACTCTTGGCTAACTAGGTACAAGAAGGGAAAGGGAAAGAGATAAAGGTACAATGTGAAACCAAATGAATTTTTTTTATTAATGCTTAAAATTTTTTTTATCATAGTTTTTTATTGATAGAATATATGCATGAGTAATTTTTCAATACTGTCCCTTGCAATCACTTCTGTTCCAAACTTGTCCCTTCCTTCCCTCCAACCTCTCCCCTAGATGGCAGGCAGTCTCATGCATGTTAAACATGTTAAAGTATATCTTAAGTACAATATATGTGTACATATTTATGCAGTTCTCTCGTTGTGCAAGAAAAGTCAGATTTAGAAAGGTAAAAATAAACTGGGAAGAAAAAAAAATGGAAGCAGTCCACATTCATTTCCCAGTGTTCTTTTTCTGGGTGTAGCTGTTTCTATTACTGATCAATTGGAATTGAATTGGATCTTTTCATTGCCAAAGATATCCACTTTTATCAAAATTGATCCTCATATAGTATTGTTGTTGAAGTATATAATGATCTCTTGGTTCTGCTCATTTCACTTAGCATCAGTTCATGTAAGTCTCTCCAAGCCTTTCTGTATTCACCCTGCTGGTCATTTCTTACAGAACAATAATATTCCATAACATTCATATACCACAATTTATCCAGCCATTCTCTAATTAATGGGTATCTATTCAATTTCCACTTTCTAGCCATTATGAAAAGGGCTGCCACAAACATTTTTGCATTCTCCCCTTCTTTAATACCTCTTTGGGATGTAAGCCCAGTAGTAACACTGCTGGATCAAAGGGTATGCATAAGTTGATAACTTTTTGAGCATAGTTCCAAATTGCTCTCCAGAATGGTTGGATCTATTCCACCAATTCCACCAACAATGCATCAGTGTCCCAGTTTTCCTGCATCCCCTCCAAGATTAATCATTATTTTTTCCTGTCATCTTAGCCATTCTGAAAGGTATGTAGTGGTATCTAAGAGTTGTCCTAATTTTCATTTCTCTGATCAATAGTGATTTGGAACACCCTTTCATATGAGTAAAAATAGTTTCAGTTACATCATCTGAAAACTGTCTGTTCATATCCTTTAACCATTTATCAATTGGAGAATGACTTGATTTCTTATAAATTTGAGTCAATTCTCCATATTTTCTATATTTATATCTATATATTTTGGAAATGAAGCCTTTATAAGGACCTTTAACTGTAAAAATGTCTTCTCAATTTATTACTTCCCTTCTAATGTTTTCTGCATTAGTTCTGTTTGTACAAAAGCTTTTTAACTTGATATAATCAAAATCTTCTATTTTGTGATCAATAATGATCTCTAGTTCTTCTTTGCTCACAAATTCCTTCCTCCTTCACAAGTCTGAGAGGTAAACTATCCTATGTTCTTCTAATTTATTTATAATTTTTTTCTTTATGTAGGCATAATCATGAACTCATTTTGATCTTATCTTGGTGTACAGTATTAAGTGGGGGTTCATGCTTAGTTTCTGCCATACTAATTTCCAATTTTCCAGCAGTTTTTGTCAAATAGTGAATTCTTATTCCAAAGTTAAAAACTTTGGATTTGTCAAACACTAGATTGCCACAGTTACTGATTATTTTGTTCTGTGAACCTAACCTATTCCATTGATCAACTAGTCTATTTCTTACCTAATACCAAATGGTTTTGGTGACTGCTGCTTTATAGTATACTTTTAGGTCAGGTACAGCTAGGCCACCTTCATTTGATTTTTTTTTTTCATTAGTTCCCTTGAAATTCTTGACCTTTTGTTCTTCCATATGAATTTTATTGTTATTTTTTCTTAGGTCATTAAAATATTTTCTTGGGAGTCTGATTGGTATAGCACTAAATAAATAGACTATAGTTTAGATGGCATTGTCATCTTTATTATATTTGCTCAGCCTATCCAAGAGTACTTGATATTTTTCCAATTGTTTAGATCTGACTTTATTTGTATGGAAAGTGTTTTGTAGTTTTGCTCATATAGTTCCTGACTTTCCTTTGGCAGATAGATTCCAAAATATTTTATACTATCAACAGTTGTTTTAAATGGAAATTCTCTTTGTATCTCTTACTGTTGGATTTTATTGGTGATGTATAAAAATGCTGAGGACTTATGTGGATTTATTTTATATCCTGCAACTTTGCTAAAGTGTGGATTATTTCTAATAGCTTTTTAGTAGAATCTCTGGGATTCTCTAAGTATACCATTATATCATCTGCAAAGAGTGATAATTTGGTTTCCTCATTACCTATTTTAATTCTTTTAACCTCTTTTTCATCTCTTATTGCCAAACCTAGCGTTTCTAATGAAATATTAAATAGTAATGGTGATAGTGAGCAACCTTGTTCTACTACTGATCTTATTGGGAATAGTTACAGTTTATCCCCATTACATTTGATGCTTACTGATGCTTTTAAATAGATGCTACTGATTATTTTAAGAAAATGTCCATTTCTTCTTATACTCTCAAGTGTTTTTTAATAGAAATGGGTATTGGATTTTATCAAATTTTTTTTCTGCATCTATTGAGATGATCATATGGTTTTTGCTAATTTGGTTATTGATATAGTCAATTATGCTAATAGTTTTCCTAATATTACACCAGCTCTGCATTCCTGATATAAATACTACTTGGTTATGGTGTATTTTCTAGGGGTGATTTTCTGTAATCTTTTTGCTAATATTTTATTTAAGATTTTGCACCAATATTCATTAGCAAGATTGTTCTATAATTTTCTTTCTCTGTTTTCACCCTACCTGGTTTAGGTATCAGTATCATGCCTATATAATAAAAGAAATTTAGTAGAAGTCCTTCATTCCCTATTTTTTCAAATAGTTTATATGGTATTGGAGTTAATTGTTCTTTAATTGTTTGGTAGAATTCACATGTAAATCCATCTGGTCCTGGGATTTTTTCTTAGGGAATTGATTAATAGCTTGTTCTATCTGTTTTTCTAAAATGGGACTGTTTAGCCCATTTAATTCTTTCTCTGTTAATTTGGAAAAACTATATTTTTGAAGTTATTCATCCATTTCATTAAAGTCATCAAATTTATTGGCATAAAGTTGGGCAATGTAAGTCCTAATTATTGCTCTAATTTCTTCTTCATTAGTGGCAAGTTTTCCCTTTTTATTTTTAAGACTAACAACTTGATTTTTTTTGTCTCCTTTTTCTAATAAAATTTGCCAAAGGTTTATCTATTTTGTTGGTTTTTTTTCATAGAATCAACTCTTTTTTTCCCCCAAATTCAAGGAAATCCTGTTTACTGGCATTTGACCCAACTATGAAAGCTGCAGGACATAAAAGAAAAAAGCTCAGGCAATATACCCCTGCCCCAAAGTGAAAAGAGCCCAATGCTAACACAAGCTACTAAATTGATATGTGGTTAGAAAAATCAGTAAATAAACAACAACAACAAAAGAACCATAAAAAATTAATATGATAATCAGAAAACTTGACATGAATAAAAAAGAAGATAATGACATAAAGAGATTTATAATCAAAGAAAAATGCAAATTGGATACAACCCCTACCAAAAAAAATTCCTAGGAAAAAATTCTAAAGAATAAAAACTGATTGTAGACAGCAAATAAAAGTGGAAGAGCAAAAAAAAGGGGGAGGGAGGAGTGATTTATTCAAAGAAGTTATGAATAGAGATTAATAGTTTGGTTACAAAAAAAACTGAAGAAAATAATACCTTAAAATTAAGTAAGTTAAATGAAAATTAACTTCACAAGAAATTAAGAAATAATAAAATAAATAAAAGCTGAAAAATAATCGAATATATGACATATTTCATAGAAAAAAACTAACTTAGAAAATAGATCAAATAGGATAATTTCAGAAAACAAACAGGGATATTATAGGCAAAATCCAGAATTCCCAGGTCAATAAGAAAATACTGAAATCAGTTTGGAAGAAGTTATTTTTATGAAGCTTCAATAAGTATCTCTCAAAATTACCATTACAATGTTTGGGATATGGTATTCTGGAAAACAAAGGAGCTAGGATTAGAATTAAAAAAACAAACAAACAAACAAACAAAAAACTCATCCAGAAATCTAAACACAAATACACAAGGACAAAATATATATTTAACAAAAGAGAAAACTTTTAAGCACTGCTGATTATCAGAATTGTGTGAAATACAAAATTTGACATACAAGCCCAAAATAATGTTTATGAATGGATAAACTCAAACAATAAAATGAAAGAGTATAGTACAATGAATTAGTCCAATAATATACTGTTTACAAGAAATGCACTCAAGATCAGAGAGTATTTTCAGTAGATGGAAAGATGGCAGGATAGGTAAAAAAATTCCAAACTCTCTAGATCTCTTTCAAAAAGAAGACATATTGCTGAGATCTTTGTTTTGGTTCCAGATCACAGAGAAGGAGTGAAGAAAGAAGTAAGGCTGGAGGCACTATCCTCTACACCTAAGACTAGAGATGATTACACTTATAAGCTGCTATAAATAATAAAAACCAAGAACAAATAAATGCTAGCTATGCAATGATGAGAAAATGAAACTGAAGTACTAAAATAAGCAATGAAAAAAAATCATTATTAGTAAAGGATATGGTATTTTACTTGACCATAGGGATTAAAAACTGGTAAAAATTAACATCAAAGTTGCAAGATAGAAAATAAACTCAAAATTTATCAACATTTCTAAATATTACCAACAAAAGCCATCTGGAAGACATACAAAGAGAAATCACTTTTAAAATTGGTCTACTTGTTCAGTGCCATACCAATTAAAGTGCTCTATTTTATAGAGCCAGAAAAAAATAATAAAATTAATCTGGAAGAATGAAAAGTCAAGAATGTCAAGGGAATTAATGAAAAAAATATACAAAGGATAGTGGTTTAGCAGTACTAGACTTAAAACTATGTTATAAAGCAGAAGTTATTAAAACTGATACTGACTAATAAATAAATGGTGGGTCACTGAAACACACAACACAATAATCATTAATATAGTAATCTAGCATTTGATAACCCCCCAAACTCTAGTTTCTGGGATAAGAATTCACTCTTTCAAAAAATGTGCAGAGAAAACTGGAAAATAATATGTCAGAACCTCAGTATAGATCTAATCTCATACCCCATACCAAAATAAAGTCAAAATGGGTACATAATTTGGGCATAAAGGGTGACTACTATAAGCAAATTGCAAGAACAAGAAATAATTTACCTATCAGATCTTTGGAGAAAGGAGGGATTTATGACCAAGAAAAACTAGAGAGCATTATGAAGCCCCAAATGGACAACTTTGATTACATAAAATTAAAAGATTTTGCACAAATAAAACAAACAGAAACAAAGCTGGGGAAAATTTTATTGCCAGTGTTTCTGATAAAGGTCTCATTTCTAAAATATATAAAGAACTGTGCCAAATGACAATGAATTGATGCTAATCAAAACAAGCAGAACCAGAAATACATTGTACACAATAACAGAAAGAATATGTAATGATCAGCTATGGAAGACTTGATTCTTCTCAGTGGTTCAGTGATCCAAGGCAATCCCAATAAACTTTGGATAGAAAACACCATCTGCATCCAAAAAAAGAACTGTGGATATTGAATAAATCAAGAAATGGTATGTTCATTTCCTTTTTCTGCTTTTTCTTTCCCATGGTTTTCACCTTTTCTTTTGATTTTTCTCTCCCAACATGATTCATAAAGAAATGAGTATTAAAAATAAAATAATTGCAAGACAGGGGAGGTGGAGCCAAGATGACAGAGTGAAGGTAGCAACTTGCCTGAGCTCTTCTCCAGGTCCCTCCATATATCTTTTTATAATGACTCTAAACTTATTTTTGAGCATTAGAATTCACAAAAAGATGGAGTGGAACAATTTTGCAATCTAAGACTGCTTGGAAAGTCAGCAAGAGTTTGGTACACTGGAGTTGGACTAAAGCAAAATTGCAGTTTAAACCAAGCTAGCAAAGCCTGGGCACCAGCAAACCAGGAGTTCTCCAGGACTCTCAGTCTACAGAAGAAAAGGAAAACTTGGAAAGTTGGCAGGAAAGGTTTGTCACACTAGGGCATTAAGAAAGCCCCAGAAAATCAGGAGTAGTCTGTAAAAGACACAGTATCAATGGTTGCAGTGGTACCAGCAGTGCTGAGGCAGCAAGAGTGATGTAATTGGCTTCCTGAGATCACAGATCAGGGAGATATATGGTTGGTCATCGGAAACTGCAGGGACCTCTTTATTGGCACTATGGCATGACTTTGTCACTTTGCCCATACACAGAAGTCAGTAGTAGAGTTGGCATACAGTAGAGGTCCCTAGAAGGATTTCTGAAAACAGCAGCACAAAAAATACTGAAGCTTGGGACATTGCACCCTCCAGCCTGTAAATATAGTCCTACTTTAAAAATAGGCTGGGAAAATGAGCAAACAATAAAAAACATTTTTTATCATAGAACATTACTATGGTGACAAGGAAGATCAAAATACATACTCTGGAGAAGATAAAAAAGTCAAAACTCCTACAGTCAAAAACTCTAAGAAAAATAAGAATTGGTCTCAGGCCAAGGAAGAGTTCAAAAGGAATTTTGAAAATCAAATAAGAAAGATAGAGGAAAAATTAGGAAGAGAAATGAGAGGAATGCAAAAGGAAATACAAAAAACTTAAGCAAAGCATGCTATAAAAAGTAAAATTGACCAAATGGGAAAGGAACTACAAAAGCTCATTGAGGAAAATAATCTTTAAATGTTAGAATTGGGCAAATGGAAGCAAATGACTTTATGAGAAATCAAGAAACAACATAAGAAAACCAAAAGAATGAAAAAAAAGAAAATATTGTAAAATACCACATTACAAAATAATAAATAAATAAACAAACAACAACAACAACAAAAAGCTGACCTAGAAAACAGATCCAGGAGAGATTATTTAAAAATTATTGCTCTACCTGAAACTCATGATAAAATAAAAGTGTATACATTTTCTTTTAAGAAATTATCAGAAAAATCTTCCCTGATATTCTAGAAGCAGAGGGTAAAGTAGAAATTGAAGGAATCTCATTCTTGAAATCAGAAGATCCCAAGATGAAAACTCCCAGGAATATTGCAACCTACTTCCAGAACTTCCAGGTCAAGGAGAAGGAGCCCATTTGAATCAAAATATACACCAACATTAAATTCATCAAATTAGCATAAATACAAATATGACTGTTAAGGGAATATCTTTATTTTGCCATTATTATTTAAATTTCACATTTCACATTAATATATCCATGTTGCATTTTTTAAAACTTTGTTTTTGTTATGGGCAAGAACTCTGAACTTGAAAGAAAGGTTTCTTACAAGGTATTCAGTGGAACTGATAGAGACAATAGTTATCTAATTTAGCATGGTTCAGTATGTTTGATTTAATCCTACAAGGAGATATTATTGGTCAGAACTTGAAACAAGGTACTAAGTGGAATTGAGGAGACAATGGTTAAATCTAGTTTAGCATTGATTTAATCCTAATGTTTTCCTAATGATATAATGATTGGTTTGTACTCAGTATGGAGGATATAAGCTACAAGCCTCAGCTAGGGAGATCCAGAGACAAGTGGACAGAAGGCTGGAGGCTGAAGGCTGGAGCACAAACTCTTAGACTCAGACAGATTCATCCCATCTCACACCACTTTGGTGGCAGGCTCTTCTCCTTCACTTCTCCACTGAAACCAAGACTCCAGAAGGCCTCCAGAAAACTAGCCAAGCCCCAAGTGAAGGAGACAAGACTTTGAAAGACATAATAAAGGATTTGAACTTTAACCCCTGGCTACTCATATGGTGATTACTGAACTGAAATAAAGGCTGCTCCCAGAGAACCCAAGAAAACCTCAATAAATAACATTACATTTTAGAGAGAACACTACATGATTTACATAGTGGTTCTATCAGTTCTCATTATTGTTTCCCATACTCATGTGGGGTCAATTAGTAAGGTAACTAAAATTCTTGGCTATGAACAATAATGACAGAAATTGTTGATGCTTTAAAAAACAATACTACTAGAAATGTTGGCTTTAGCATTAAGAAAAAAAGAAATTTAAAAATTAGAATAGGAGATAAAACTATCATTCTTTGCAGATGATATGATGGTATACTTAAAGAATCATCCAAAAAAAAAAAGTGTTAGCAAAGTTTCAGGATATAAAACACACACAAATCATCAGCATTTTTATATATGACTGGCAAAGTCCAGTAGCAAGAAATAAAAATTCCATTTAAAATAACTGTGAAAAAAAACAAACTTGGGAGATCTACCTAAGAACTATATGAATACAATTACAAAACACTTTTCACACAAATCTGATCTGAACAATTGAAAAATTATCAATTGCTCATGGGTAGTCTGAACTAATATAATAAAAATGAAAAGTCTACTAAAATTGACCTACTTGTTCAGGCTATACCAAACTGCTAAAAAAATTATATAGAGCTAGAAAAAAATGAAAACAAAATTCATCTGAAAGAACAAAAGGTCAATAATATCAATGGAATTAACAATGTTGTAGTTCTAGTCATATAGAAATTACAATAAATTTCCATAACTAAAATCATTTTTAAAGCTTGGGAGGTCACCAAAGTTAGGGTTAGAGTTTGATTTTTACCTTTTTGGTTTTATATAAATTGAGGGATCTGGGGAGTCATTCTCTGCTTCTCCATAATAGGGTTAAGTTGATAGCCACTACAAGTATGACTGGAGAATCACAAGGAAGACTCCTCAGCTTTTCCTACATTATCCCATAATCTGCCATTGATTCCTGAAATTCCACCATTCAGGCTCACTGCTTTAGCATAAAATCATTGTTCTCTGGTAAAATGTAAATGCCTTAGAAAAAGGCAACACCTGTCAGCCTATTAACATTTCACACTTATTTTTCATTGTTAGAACTAGCTGAAAGTATATTTTCATGAATATGAATTGGGGTACTCAGATCTGGATAGCAGTGCTGACTCATAAGACAGGTCACTAGAAGTGTCCCTGAAATTGGCTACAAAAAAAGCCCTGAAGCTTGGGACATTGCACTCTTCACTCTGGAAAATAGAAGCCTACTTTAACAAAGAGTTAAAATCTTAGTAGTAGACTAAGAAAATGAGCAAACTACACACAAAAAGATTCTGACCATGAAAAATTACTATGGTGACAAGGAAGATCAAAATTCACACCCAGAAAAAGATAACAAAGTCATGCCTCCTACTTTCAAAGCCTCCTAGGAATTAGTCTCAGGCCACAGAACAGTTGCAAAGGATTTTCAAAAAAAAAGGTAGAGAAAAAATGGGAAGAGAAATTAGAGTAATGCAAAAGGAAATACAATAACTTGATGAGAATATATAAAAAAGCAAAATTAGCTAAAGGGAAAATGAATTATAAAATCTCAGAAAAATAATTCCTTAAAAAGTAGGATCAAGCAAATGAAATGTAATGACTGAAAAATCAAGAAACAACAATGAAAAAACCTCGAAACAATGAAAAAAATAGAAAAAAAATGTAAAACATGACATTGAAAAAATGACTGATCTGGAAAATAGATTGAGCAGGAATCATTTTAAAATTATTGGTCTGCCTGAAAAATCATTATAAAAAAAGAGTCAATTTTTTTTCTTTTTTTAAATTCTTAATTTGTTTCTTTATTTTTAATACACATCATTTTATGAATTTGTTGGGAGAGACAAATCAGAGCAAATGGGAAAAACTATGGGAGAAATAAACAACAACAACAAAAAAGAAGTGAGTATAGCATGCATTGATTTACATTCAGTCTCCTTAGTTCCTTTCCTGGATGCAGATGGCATTTCTATCCAAAGTCTTATGGGATTCCTCTGAGTAAGTGAACTATTGAAAAGAACCAAGACTTTCATAGTTGATCATTGCACATTTTTTGGGGCAGTTGTTTTGTTTTTATTTTTTTACTGAAGCAATTGAGATTAAGTGACTTGCCCAGGATCACATAGCTAGGAATTGTTATGTATCTGAGGCCAGATTTGAACTCAGGTACTCCTGATTTCAGGTTAGTGCTCTATCCACTGTGCTACCTAGCTGCCCCAATCATTGGACATTCTTGCTGTTATTGTATACAATGTATGCTTGTTTTTCTCAGCATAGGAATATTTCCAGGCCTTTCTATAATCAGCTTCTTTGCTATTTTTTTTTTTGGTAGAACAATAATATTCCATTACCTTCATATACCACAACTTATTCAGCCATTACCCAATTGATGTACATCCACTTCTTTTCCAATGCTTTGCTATTACAAAAAAGAGTTACTACAAACATTTTGCACATATTGGTCCTTTCCCTGCCTTATGATTTCCTTGGAATACAGATGCAGTAAGGCATTGATGGGTCAAAGGGTACCCAAGTTTTATAGCTCTTTGGGCATAGTTCCAGATTCCTCTTCAGAATGGTTGAGTCATTTCACACCTCAATCAACAATGCATTAGGGACTTCCAGGGGCAGAGCCAAGATGGTGGAGAAGGCACACGACTCTCTAAACTCCTCTCATTCCCCTCATAACCAACTATTTAATTCAGCCTCAAAAATAGCTCCTCATTGGTTAAATTCATGAAGAATAGAAGCACTACAACTTACCAGGCAAAGTCAATCTGGAAGATCGCTAGGAAAGGTGTGTCCTGAGGGGCCAGTAACAGATTAGCACAGGCAGCAAGAGACTAGTGTCCTGAGCAGACCAGGGCAAGGGTGATCTCTGTGGCTAGAGAAGTTATAGAGATGACTCTGCTATATGCTAACTTGTCTGCCTTGACTACAAAGCAGTAAACTGGCAGAGAAATTAAAGCCTAAAATAGAGGGTACTCTAAAAACCGCCAGAACCTAATGAGATCTGGCTGTAACCACTCAAAACCAGAAGTGACTCGGGCAGGCTTTAATGCAGCCCTGCAGCCACATCCTGCAGTTCGGGGCTTTTGCAGGGGCAGTTACAAATCTGCACTGCAGGGAGCATAGCGGGAGCAGCTTCTAATCTGTACAGTGGGGGGGTTGGCCTGGGGCAATAGAACTTCCCCAGTAGACGTGCTTCCCTGCGCAGAGACACATCCTGTCCCTGCAGGGCCATTCACTGCTCAGCCACTAATACCCACAGCACCAGGGAAGGCTTTGGGTTGGGTAATGAAACTCTCACTGCTCAATGTCTAGCCTCAGGGCAGTCATTATCCCACAAAGGAGGGGTTCTTTGCAGGGCATTTTCCCAACAGGGCCCTGCAGGCCTGAGTTACTTCCAGATGGCAAACTCTTTCCCAGAGCACTCCAGTACCTCACTACTTTTTGTAGCCAACTGGCAGGACAGCTACCCATCCATACACCTTTCACTGCTCTGCAGAGGAAGTTGGTAACCTCCTGACTCTGAAGGCAGACCCTACAGGCTTTAACAAAATGAGTAAAAAAAAAATCAAAAGAACGATTGATAGTTTCTATACAGAAAGAGAACAGCTTTTCAACCCTGAAGAAACTAATAGCAGTCTCCAGACAATTATTGGTTCCCAATACAAAAGGCTCTCCTAGAGGAGACTATTAAAAACCTTAAAAGAGAACTAGAAGAGAAATGGGGAAAGGAAAGAGAAGCTATGCAAGAGAGTACAGAAAAGACATATAACTCACTAAAAGAAAAATTTGATAAAGTGGAAAAAGAACTGAAATGTGAATTGTAAAAGGTAAAAAAACTCCCAAGAAGTGCAGAGAAGCAGAATTTGTGAATTGAAAAAAGAAAATAACTCACTAAAAAAAATAGTGAAATGAAAAAAAAATCCATAGAGCAAAACAACTCAATTGGACATATACAAAAAGAAGTAAAAAAAGCTAATGAAGAAAAAAAACTCACTAAAAATCAGAACTGAACAAATAGAAATGACTGATTCATTGAGACATCAAGAATCAGTCAAGCAAAATGAAAAAAAATGAAAGATTGGGAAAAAATGTCAAATATTTACTTGGAAAAACAACAGACCTGGAAAATAGATCTAGGAGAGAGAACCTGAGGATCATCGGACTACCGGAAAATTAGGATGAAAAAAAGAGCCTAGATACTATTTTTTTAAAAATTTTTTAATAACTTTTTATTGATAGAATGCATGCCAGGGTAATTTTTTACAGCATTATCCCTTGCATTCACTTCTGTTCCGATTATTCCCCTCCCTCCCTCCACCCCTTCCCCCAGATGGCAAGAGTCCTTTACATGTTGAATGGGTTGCAGTATATCCTAGATACAATATATGTGTGCAGAACAGAACAGTTTTCTTGTTGCACAGGGAGAATTGAATTCAGAAGGGATAAATAACCCGGGAAGAAAAACAAAAATGCAAGCAGTTTATATTCATTTCCCAGTGTTCTTTCTCTGGGTATAGCTGCTTCTGTCCATCTTTGATCATTTAAAGCTCTCTTTATCGAAGAGATCCACTGCCATCAGAATACATCCTCAAACAGTATCGTTGTTGAGGTATATAATGATCTCCTGGTTCTGCTCATTTCACTTAGCTTCAGTTCATGTAAGTCTTGCCAGTCCTCTCTGTATTCATCCTGCTGGTCATTCCTTACAGAACAATAATATTCCATAACATTCATATACCACAATTTACTCAACCATTCTCCAATTGATGGACATCCTTTCATTTTCCAGCTTCTAGCCACTACAAACAGGGCTGCCACAAACATTTTGGCACATACAGGTCCCTTTCCCTTCTTTAGTATCTCTTTGGGGTATAAGCCCAATAGAAACACTGCTGGATCAAAGGGTATGCGCAGTTTGATAACTTTTTGGGCTTAATTCCAGATTGCTCTCCAGAATGGCTGGATTCGTTCACAACTCCACCAACAATGCATCAGTGTCCCCGTTTTCCCGCATCCCCTCCAACATTCCACATTATCTTTCCCTGTCACTCTAGCCAATCTGACAGCTGTGTAGTGGTATCTCAGAGTTGTCTTAATTTGCATTTCTCTGATTAATAATGATTTGGAGCATATTTTCATATGTCTATAAATAGTTTCAATTTCTTCATCTGAGAATTGTCTGTTCATATCCTTTGACCATTTATCAATTGGAGAATGGTTTGATTTCTTATAGATTAGAGTCAATTCTCTATATATTTTGGAAATGAGGCCTTTATCAGAACTTTTGATTGTAAAAATGTTTTCCCAGTTTATTGTTTCCCTTCTAATCTGGTTTGCATTTGTTTTGTTTGTATAGAAACTTTTCAATTTGATATAATCAAAATTTTCTATGTTGTGGTCAATAGTGATCTCTAGTTCTTCTTTGGTCATAAATTCTTCCCTCTTCCACAGGTCTGAGAGTTAAACTATCCTATGCTCTTCCAATTTATTTGTCATCTCATTCTTTATGCCTAGATCATGAACCCATTTTGACCTTATCTTGGTGTACGGTGTTAAGTGTGGGTCAATGCCTAGTTTTTGCCATACTGATTTCCAATTTTCCCAGCAATTTTTGTCAAACAATGCATTCTTATCCCAGAAACTAGGGTCTTTGGGTTTGTCAAACACTATATTATTAAAGTTATTGGCTGTTTTGTCCCTTGAACCTAACCTATTCCATTGATCAAGTAGTCTATTTCTAAGCCAATAGCAGATGGTTTTAGTAACTGCTGCTTTATAATATAATTTTAGATCTGGTACAACTAGGCCACCTTCATTTGATTTTTTTTTCATTAATTCCCTTGAAATTCTTGACCTTTTGTTTTTCCATATGAACTTTGTTGTTATTTTTTCTAATTTATCAAAGTAGTTGTTTGGGAGTCTAATTCGTATAGCGCTAAATAAGTAGATTAATTTAGGTAGTATTGTCATCTTTATTATATTTGCTCGCCCAATCCAAGAGCATTTAATATTTTTCCAGTTCGTTAGATCAGACTTAATTTGTGTGGAAAGTGTTTTGTAGTTTTGCTCATAAAGTTTCTGATTTTCCCTTGGTAGATAGATTCCTAAATATTTTATACAATCAGTTTATCAATTTTATTGGTTTTTTCCTAAAACCAACTCTTAGTTTTATTTATTAATTCAATAGTTTTTTTACTTTCTATATTATTAATTTCTCCTTTTAATTTTAGAATTTCAAGTTTAGTAATTGATTGGGGGTTTTTAATTTGGTCTTTTTCTAACTTTTTAAGTTGCAGGCCCAATTCATTGATCTTCTCTTTTTCTATGTTATTCAAGTAAGCCTCTAAGGATATAAAATTTTCCCTTATTACTGCTTTAGCTGCATCCCATAAATTTTGATATGATGTCTCATCATTGTCATTATCTTGAGTGAAATTATTAATTGTGTCTATAATTTGCTGTTTCAGCTAATCATTCGTTAAGATGAGATTATTTAGTTTCCAATTACTTTTTGGTCTATTTACATCTAACTTTTTGTTGAATGTAATTTTTATTGCATTATGATCTGAAAAGAAAGCATTTACTATTTCTGCCTTCCTGCATTTAATTTTGAGGTCTTTATGTCCTAATATACGGTCAATTTTTGTGTAGGTTTCATGAACTACTGAGAAGAAAGTATACTCCTTCCTGTCACCAGACAGATCTCAAGAGATATAGCATACCAAATTTTTCTCATATTCTATTTACCTCTTTAATTTCTTTCTTATTTGTTTTGTGATTTGATTTATCTAAATCTGAGAATGTAAGATTGAGATCTCCCACTATTATAGTTTTGCTGTCTATTTCTTCTCTCAACTCTCTTAACTTCTCTTTAAGGAAGTTAGATGCTATACCACTTGGTGCATGTATGTTTAATACTGATATTGCTTCATTGTCTATAGTACCTTTAAGCAAGATATAGTTTCCTTCCTTATCTCTTTTAATTAGATCAATCTTTGCTTTTGCTTGATCTGAGATAAGGATGGCTACCCCTGCTTTTTTTGACTTCACCTGAAGCATAATAGATTCTGCTCCAACCTTTTACCTTTACTCTGTATGTATCTCTCTGTTTTAAATGTGTTTCCTGTAAACAACAGATTGTAGGGTTCTGACTTTTGATCCAGTCTGCTATCTGTCTCCTCTTTATGGGAGAGTTCATCCCATTCAAATTTACGGTTAAAATAACCAATTCTGTATTTCCTGCCATCCTAATAGACCCAAGATTATACTTTTCTTTTTCTTGCCCTCCTTCCCTTCTTCCCTAGTATTAAACTTATTGGTCTCACTAATGTCATGCAGCTCTCCCTCTTTAGTATCCCCGCCTCCTCCCTTTGAATCCATTCCCCTTTCTTGTACCCTTCCCTCATTACTCTTTTTTCTTCTCCCTTTTCCTCTCCCACTTTTTAATGAAGTGAGAGAAGAATCTTTGTAAAACAAATATGTCAATTATTTCCTCTTTGAGCCAACTCTGATGAGAGTAAAATTCACACCCTCTCTCTATTCCTCCCTCTCTCTAAGTTCCCTCATAAATGATAGGTTTCCTTTGCCTCATCGTCGCATGTAGTTTCCCTCTTTTTATCTCCCCTCTTCCCTTTTTCTGACACTATCCCTTTTCCATTTTTACTTCCCTTTTTTATGTTATATCGATAAAATCAAATTATATATATGATTTTTATGTATATCCACAACAGAAATACAGTTCTCAAGAGTTCCTTTTACCTTTTTCTACTTCTCTTGATTCCTGTTGTTAGAGATCAAATTTTTTGTTTAAGTCTGGTTTTTTCCTTAGAAACAGATGGAATTCCTCTACTTCATTGAATGTTCATCTTCTTCCGTGGAAAAAAATACTCAGCTTAGCTGGGTAGTTTATTCTTGGCTGCATTCCAAGTTCTTTTGCCTTTTGGAATATCTGATTCCAGGCCTTTTGATCCTTTAATGTTGAAGTAGCCAGATCTTGCCTGACCCTTATTGTGGCATCTTGGTATTTGAACTTTTTTTTCCCTGGCTGCTTGTAAAATTTTTTCTTTAGTCTGAAAATTTTGAAGTTTGGCCAAAATATTCCTCAGAGTCTTTTTCAGAAGGTGTTCAATGAATTCTTTCAATGCCTATTTTACCTTCGGGTTCTATTACTTCTGGGCAGTTCTCTTTGATGATTTCCTGTAAAATAGTATCTAGGCTCTTTTTTTCATCATAATTTTCTGGTAGTCCAATGATCCTCAGGTTATCTCTCCTAGATCTATTTTCCAGGTCTGTTGTTTTTCCAAGTAAATATTTGACATTTTTTTCCCAATCTTTCATTTTTTTGGTTTTGCTGGACTGATTCTTCATGTCTCAATGAATCAGTCATTTCTATTTGTTCAGTTATGATGTTTAGTGAGTTATTTTCTTCATTAGCTTTTTTTACTTCTTTTTGTATATGTCCAATTGAGCTGTTTTTCTCTATGGAATTTTTTTCCATTTCACTATTTTTTTTTTTTTTTTTTTAGTGACTTATTTTCTTTTTCCAATTTGCAAATTCTGTTTCCCTGCACTTCTTGGGAGTTTTTTTACCTTTTCCAATTCACATTTCTGGAAGTTGTTTTCTTTTTCCACTTTTATCAAATTTTTCTTTTAGTGAGTTATGTGCCTTTTCTGTACTCTCTTGCATAGCTTCTCTTTCCTTTCCCCATTTCTCTTCTAGCTTTCTTTTAAGGTTTTTAATAGTCTCTTCTAGGAGAGCCTTTTTTATTGGAGACCAACAATTGTCTGGAGACTGTCTGCTATTAGTCTCTTCAAGGTTGAAAAGCTGTTCTCTTTCTGTATAGAAACTATCTATTGTCCTTTTGATTTTTTTACTCATTTTGTTAAAGTCTGTAAGGTCTGCCTTCAGAGCCAGGAGGTTACCAGCTTCCTCTGCAGAGCAGTGAAAGGTGTATGGACAGGTAGCTGTCCTGCCAGTCGGCTACAAAAAGCAGCAAGGTACTGGAGTGCTCTGGAAAAGAGTTCCCCACCCAAAAGTAGCTCAGGCCTGCAGGGCTGAGCTGGGAAAGTGTCCTTCAAAGAACCCCTGCAATATGAGATAAAGACTGCCCTGGGGCTAGACACCGAGCAGTGAGAGTTTCACTTTGCAAGCCAAAGCCTTCCCTGGGGCTGTGGGTGTTGAGCAGCTGATTAGTGAATGGATTTGCAGGGACCAGAAGTGTCTGCCCAGGAAGCACAGTCAGCTGGGGAGCTTCTATTGCCCCAGGCTGAGCCCCCCCACTCTGCGGATTAGAGGCTGCCCAGGCTGTGCTCCCTTGCCTTGCAGATTAGTAACTGCCCCTGCAAAAGCCCCGAACTGCAAGATGTGGCCTCAGGGCTATGGTAAAGTCTGCCTGAGTCACTTCCAGATTTGAGTGGTTACAGCCAGATCTTGTTAGGTTCTGGCATTTTTTTAGAGTATCCTCTGTTTTAGGCTTTAATTTCTCTGCCAGTTTACTGCTTGGTAATCAAGGCAGAGCAGTTAGCCTATAGCAGAGTCATCTCTATAACTTCTCTAGCCACAGAAATCACCCCTGGCCCTGGTCTGCTCAGGATGCTAGCCTCTCACTGCCTGTGTTAGTCTGTTCCTGGCCCCTCAGGACAAACCTTTCCTGGCGATCTTCAGGATTGACTTCAGCTGGTAAGTTGTAGTGCTTCTAATCTTCATGAATTTAAGCAGTGAAGAATTATTTTTGAGGCTGGATTAAATAGTTGGTTATGAGAGTAATGAGAGGATCTTAGAGAGTGTGTGTGCTGCTCTGCCATCTTGGGTCTGCCTCTGGAAGTCCATCATCTAACTTCCTAAAGGAGAAGTTACGAGAATTGTGAGAAGAAAGAGACAGCAAAACTATAATAGTGGGAGATCTCAATCTTGCACTCTTAGATTTAGATAAATCAAATCACAAAACAAATAAGAAAGAAATTAAAGAGGTAAATAGAATATGAGAAAAATTAGGTATGATAGATCTCTGGAGAAAATTGAATGGTGACAGAAAGGAGTATACTTTCTTCTCAGTAGTTCATGGAACCTACACAAAAATTGACCACATATTAGAACATAAAGACCTCAGAATTAAATGCAGGAAGGCAGACATAGTAAATGCTTTCTTTTCAGATCACAATGCAATAAAAACTACATTCAACAAAAAAGTTAGGTGTAAATAGACCAAAAAGTAATTGGAAAATAAATAATTTCATCATAAAGAATGATTGGGTGAAACAGCAAATTATAGACACAATTAATAATTTCACTCAGGATGATTAGACATCATACTAAAATTTACGAGATGCAGCCAAAGTGGTAATAAGGGGAAATTTTATATTCTTAGAGGCTCACTTGAATAAAATAGAAAAAGAGAAGATCAATGAATTGGGCCTGCAACTTAAAAAGCTAGAAACAGATCAAATTAAAACCCCCCATCAATTACTAAACTTGAAATTCTAAAATTAAAAGGAGAAATTAACAATATAGAAAGTAAAAAAGAAAAATCTATTGAACTAATAAATAAAACTAAGACCTGGTTTTATGAAAAAAACCAATAAAATTGATAAACCTTTGGTAAATCTGATTAGAAAAAGGAGAGAGGGAAATCAAATTAGCAGTCTTAAAAATGAAAAAGGAGAACTTTCCACTGATGAAGAGGAAATTAAAGAAATAATAAGGGGTTACTTTGCCCAACTTTATGCCAATAAATTTGATAATCTAAATGAAACAGATTAACTACCTCCAAAAATATAGGCTTCCCAGATTATCAGAGGAGGAAGTAAATTGCTTAAATAGTCCCACTTCAGAAAAAGAAATAGAACAAGCTATTAATCAACTGCCTAAAAAAAAAAATCCCCGGGACCAGATGGATTTACATGTGAATTCTACCAAACATTCAAAGAACAATTAGCCCCAATGCTTTATAAACTATATGAAAAAATAGGGAATGAAGGAGTCCTACCAAATTCCTTTTATGAAACAGACATGGTATTGATACCTAACCAGGTAGGTTGAAAACAGAGAAAGAAAATGATAGACCAATCTCCCTAATGAATATTGATGCTAAAATCTTAAATAAGATATTAGCAAAAAGACTACAGAAAATCATCCCTAGGATAATACATCACAATCAAGTAGGATTTATACCAGGAATGCAGGGCTAGTTGAATATTAGGAAAACGATCAATATAGTTGGCTGTGTTAATAATCAAATTAACAAAAAAAAACATATGATCATCTCAATAGGTGCAGAAAAAGCATTTGATAAAATCCAACATCCATTCCTATTAAAAACTCTTAAGAGTATAGGAATAAATGGACTTTTCCTTAAAACAATCAGTAGCATCTATTTAAAACCAGCAGTAAGCATCATATGTAACGGGACAAACTGCAACCATTCCCAGTAAGATCAGGAGTGAAACAAGGTTGTCCACTGTCACCGTTACTATTCAATATTGTATTAGAAATGCTAGCTTTGGCAATAAGAGTTGAGAAAGAGATTAAAGGAATAAGAATAGGCAATGAGGAAACCAAATTATCACTCTTTGCTGATGATATGATGGTATACTTAGAGAACCCTAGAGACTCTACTAAAGTATACTAAAAATTTATTAGAAATAATCCACACCTTTAGCAAAGTTGCAGGATACAAAATAAACCCACATAAGTCATCAGCATTCTTATATATCACTAACAAAACCAAACAGTTAGAGTTAAAAAGAGAAATTCCATTTAAAGTAACTACTGATTGTGTAAAATATTTAGGAATCTATCTGCCAAAAGAAAATCAAAAACTTTATGAGCAAAACTACAAAACATTTTCCACATAAATTAAGTCTGATCTAACCAATTGGAAAAATATTAAATGCTCTTGTATTGGGCGAGCAAATATAATAAAGATGACAATACTACCTAAACTAATCTATTTATTTAGCTCTATACCAATCAGACTCCCAAAAATTATTTTAATGAAATAGAAAAATTAACAACGAAGTTCATATGGAAAAACAAAAGATCAAGAATTTCAAGGGAATAAATGAAAAAAAAAATCAAATGTAGGTGTCCTAGCTGTACCAGATCTAAAATTATATTATAAAGCAGCAGTTACTAAAACCATCTTGTATTGGCTAAGAAATAGACTAGTTGATGAATGGAATAGTTTAGGTTCAAAGAACAAAACAGCCAATAACTTTAATAATCTACTCTTTGACAAAGCCAAAGACCCCAGTTTTTGGGATAAGAATGCATTGTTTGACAAAAATTGCTGGGAAAATTGGAAATCAGTATGGCAGAAACTAGGCATTGACCCACACTTAACACCATACACCAAGATAAGGTCAAAATGTGTTCATGACTTATGCATAAAGAATGAGATTATTAATAAATTGGAAGAGCATAGGATAGTTTACCCCTATGACCTGTGGAAGAGGGAAGAATCTATGACCAAAGAAGAACTAGAGATCACTATTGACCACAAAATAGAAAATTTTGATTATATCCAATTGAATATAGTTCTTGGGTTTTGTTAAATAAAACAAATGCAGACAAGATTAGAAGAGAAACAATAAACTGGGAAAACATTTTTATAGTCAAAGGTTCTGATAAAGACCTAATTTCAAAATATATAGAGAATTTACTCTAATTTATAAGAAATCAACCATTCTCCAATTGATAAATGGTCAAAGGATATGAACAGACAATTCTTAGATGAAGAAATTAAAACTATTTATAGACATATGAAAATATGCTCCAAATCATTATTAACCAGAGAAATACAAATCAAGACAACTCTGAGATACCACTACAAACATGTCAGATTGGCTAGAATGACAGGGAAAGATAATGCAAAATGTTGGAGTAGATGTGGAATAACAGGGACACTGATACATTGTTGGTGGAATTGTGGACACATCCAGCCATTCTGGAGAGCAATTTGAAACTATGCTCAAAAAGTTATCAAACTGTGCATACCCTTTGATCCAGCAGTGTCTCTACTGGGCTTATACCCCAAAGAGATACTAAAGAAGGGAAAGGGACCTGTTTGTGCCAAAATGTTTGTGGCAGCCCGGTTTGTAGTGGCTAGAAGCTGGAAAATGAATGGATGCCCATCAACTGGAGAATGGTTGAGTAAATTGTGGTATATGAATGTTATGGAATATTATTGTTCTGTAAGGAATGACCAGCAGGATGAATACAGAGAGGACTGGCGAGACTTACATGAACTGATGCTAAGTGAAATGAGCAGAACCAGGAGATCCTTATATACCTCAACAATGATACTATTTGAGGATGTATTCTTATGGAAGTGGATCTCTTCAATAAAGAGAGCTAATTCAGTTTCAATTGATCAAGGATGGACAGAAGCAGCTACACCCAAAGAAAGAACACTGGGAAATGAATATAAACTGCTTGCATTTTTGTTTTTTCTTCCCGGGTTATTTATCCCTTCTGAATTCAATTCTCCCCATGCAACAAGAAAACTGTTCTGTTCTGCACACATATATTGTATCTAGGATATACTATGACATATTTAACATATATAGGACTGCTTGCCATCTGGGAGAGGGGGTGGAGGGAGAGGGGGGAAAAATCGGAATAGAACTGAGTGCAAGGGATAATGCTGTAAAAAATTACCCTGACATGGGTTCTGTCAATAAAAAGTTATTTTAAAAAACCCAATGCATTAGAGTCCCAGTTTTCCCACATCCCCACCAACATTAGTTATGATCCTTTCCTGTTATTGCTTGATCATAAATTCCCCACTTCTCCAAAGATCTCATAGGTAAATTATCCCTTGTTCTCCTAATTTGTTTATGGTATCATCCTTTATGCCCAAATCATATATCCATTTTCACCTTATTCTAGTATGGAGTTTGAGGTGCAGGTCTATGCCCAGTTTCAAACACATTATATTCCAATTTCCCAGCAATTTTTGTCAAATAGTGAGATCTTAAACCAGAAGCTGGAGTTTGGGGATTTATCAAATACTAAATTGCTATAGGTCTTGCTTATTGTAACATATATATCTAATGTATTCCACTGATTCACAACTCTATTTCTTAGACAGTACCAAGTGGTTCTGATGACTGCTACATTATAGTACAGTTTTAGGTTTGGTACTGCTAAGCCACTATCCTTTTGTATTTTTTCATTAATTTCCTTGATATTCTTCACCTTTTGTTTTTCCAAAGGAATTTTATTATTATTATTATTATTATTATTTAGTTCTATTAAAAATGCTTTGACAATTTAATTGGTATGGTACTGAACAAGTAGACCAATTTAGATAGAATTGTCATTTTTATTATATTAGTTCAGCCTACCCATAAACAATTCATAATTTTCCATTTGTTTAGGTCTTATTTTTTCCTGTGAGATGTGTTTTGTAATTGTGTTCATATAGTTCTTAGGTTTGTCTTGGCAGGTAGACCCCCAAGTATTTTATTTTGTTTACAATAATTTTAAATGGAATTTCTCTTTCTATCTCTTGCTGATGGGCTTTATTAGTAATATACAGAAATGTTGATGATTTGTGTGGGTTTATTTTATACCTTGTAACTTTGATAAAGTTGTGAATTGTTTCCAGCAGATTTTTGGATGATTTTCTAGGATTTTCTAAGTATATTATCAGATTATTTGCAAAGAGTAATAGTTTTATTTCCTCATTGCCTATTTTAATTCCTTTAATTTCTTCTTATTATTCTACAGCCAATATTTCTGTTTTAATGTTGAATAATAGTGGTGATAATGAGCATACTTCTTTCACCCCTGTTTTTACTGGGAATATCTTCAGCTTCTCTTCATTACAAATAATGTTTACTGTGGGTTTTAGATAGATAATTGCTTCTTATTTTAAGGAAATGTCCCTTTATGTCTATTATCTCTAATGTTTTTAATAGGAACGGGTGCTGTATTTTGCCAAAAAGCTTTTTCTGCATCTTTTCAGATTACATATGATTTCTTTTGGTTTTGTTATTTGTGTGGTGGATTAGTAAAAACTTTTCCTAATATTGAAATAACCTTGCATTCCTGGTATAAAACTCTTTTGGTAATAGTGTATTATCCTGCTGATAAATTGCTGTAATCCATTTGTTAATATTTTGTTTAAAATATTTGCATCAATATTGATTAGGGAGATTGGTCTGTAATTTTCTTTCTCTGTTTTGTTCCTTCCTGGTTTCGGTATCAGTGCCATATTTGTGTCCTAGAAGGAATTTTGCAATGCTCTTTCTTTACCTGTTTTTCCAAGTAATTTACAGAGTATTGAAATGAATTGTTCTTTAAATGTTTGTTAGCATTCATTTTAGAATCCATCTGGCTCTATAGATGTTTTATTAAGGAGTTACTTAATGACATTTCTTTTTCTAAAATGGGACTATTTAAGTATTATATTTTCTTTTCTGTTAACCTAGGCAGTTTATACTTTTGTAAATATTCATCCATTTCAATTAGATTGTCAGACTTGCTGACATAGAATAGGGCAAAATATTTCCTAATTATTTCTTAAATTTCTTTTTCATTGGTGGTAAATTCCCCCCTTTCATTTTTTGATGCTGGTGATTTGATTTTTTTCTTTCCTTTTTCTGATCAAATTAACCAAAAGTTAATCTATTTTGTTATTTTTTTCATAAAACCAACTCTTAGTTTTATTAGTTCAATAGTTTTCTTACTTTCTATTTTATTAATCTCTCCTTTGCATTTCAAAATTTTTAATTTGGTACTTAATTGGGATTTTTAATTAATTTAATTAATTCTTTTTCTAACTATTTTCTAACTATAAAAACTATTAGTTTTTTTCTAGCTAATTCATTGATCTTTTTCTCTAATTTATTTATTTAATTATTTAGAGATATAAAATTTATAAGAATTATTTTGGCTGTGTTCCATAGGTTTTGTTATGTTTTCTCATTATTGTCTTTTTCTTGGATGGAATTATGAATTTTTGTGATTTGTTGTTTGATCCACTCATTCTTCAGATTTACATTATTTATTTTTAAATTGGTTTTTAATCTACCTTTTCTGGCCCTTTATTGGATATAATTTTTATTGCATTGTAAACTGAAAAGAAGGGATTTACTATTTCTGCCTTTTTGCATTTGATTTTGAGGTTTTTATGCCATAATACATAATTGTTTTTTCTTTAGGTGCCAGATATTGCCAAGAAAAAATATATTCCTTTCTGTCCCTATTCAATTTTCTCCAGCAGCCTATCATATCTAGGTTTTTTTTTTTTTTTTTTTTTTTTTTAAGAATCCTATTAACCTCCCTAATTCCTTTCAAGTTTATTTTGTAGTTAGATTTATTTAATTTTAAGTGGGGAAGAATAGTTTTGCTGTCTATTTTTTCCTGCTTAAAATCTCTAGGAATTTGCCTGCTCTACAAGTATACATACATTTAGTATGGTTACTACGTCATTATTTACCATCTCTTTATCAAGATTTACTTTCCATACTTATCTTTTTAAATAAGATGGATTTTTTACTTTTGCTTTATCTGAGATCATAATTGCTATCCCTGCTTTTTTTTTTTTCTATATCAGCTGAAGCACAATAAATTGTTTTCTAGCCCTTTACTTTTAGTCTGTATGTGTTTCTCTGTGGCAAATGTGTTTCTTGTAAACAACATATTGTAGGATTGTAGGATTCTGTTTTTTAATCTACTCTGCTATTTGCTTCTGTTTTATGGGAGAGTTCATCCCATTCACATTAACAATTAGAATTATCAGATCTGCATTTCCTTGTATTCTATTTTCTCCCCTGTATATGCTTCTGTTCTCTCTTTCTACCCTATCTTTAATCAGATTTTTTTAATCCATCTCACGTATTCCCTTTTGTCTTATCACCCATCCCTCTTCTAATACTAGTGTTTTAACCCATTTCACCCACTATCTTTTATGAACTCTTCCTCCCTTCTCTTACCTTTTCCCCCAGTTTCTGTCCTTCCTTTTATCTTGTCCCTCCCTGTTTACCTTTCTATAGTTCTCTTGAGTCCTGTCTTTATAGATTACATTCTCTGTTTAGTTCTGTTTTTTTCAATAGAAATGATTGAAAGTCTCTTACTTTATTGAAGCTCCATCTTCTCCTCTGAAAGATGATGCTGTTTTGCTGGATAGTTAATTCATGCTTGTAATCATAGGTTATTTGTCTTCTGGAATGTAGTATTCCAGGCCCTCTGATCCTTTATTGTAGACGCTGCCAGATGCAGGATAATTCAGACTGTTGCTCCTTGATATTTGGATTGTTTATGTCTGCCAGCTTATAGTATTTTTTATTTGAGATCATAGTTTTTTGAGTTTTTCAACAATGTTCCTTGGAGTTTTCCTCATGCAATCTCTTTGTAGAGATGATCAATGGATTCTTTCAATGAGAATTCCCCTTTATGTTTCTATAATATCAGGGCAGTTTTCCTTAATGACCTCTAGAATACTATCCAGCCTCTCTTTTTGGGTATAGTCTTAAGGTAGGCCAATAATTTTTTAAATTGTCTTTTCTGGATGTATTTTTCAAGTTGGCTGTTTTGCCAATAAGATACTTCACATTTTCTTCCATTTCTCTCATTTTTTACTTGTTTGATTGATTCTTGATCTTCTACAAAGTCATTAGCTTCCATTTTCCTTGTTCTAGTTTTAATGTGTGATTTTCTTCAATTATCTTTTGTATTTCTTTTTTCATTTGTTTTGTTCTATTTTTAAAAGAGTTGTTTTCTTCAGACAATTTTTTATTTCACTTTCTAAACTGTTGATTTTCTCATGCGCACCTCTCATTTCTTCACTCATTTTTTTTTTCCTTCTACCTCTATTATTTGCCTTTTGAAGTCTTTTATGAGTGTTTCCAAGAAGCCTCTTTGGGCTTGAGACCAATTTATCCCCCTTTTTGACTTTCTTCTGTGTACACTCTGTCCTTCTTTGAATTTGTGTTTTGGTCTGTTTTGCCACCATAATAGCTTTTTATAGTCAAGGTTATTTTTTGTTTCTTGCTAATTTTATTTCCTTTTCCTTTGGTATTTTCTCTTTCTTACTTTTAAGATGGAGCTCTGCTCCTGGGGTAAATATGGCCCTGTCCCAAGCTTCCTGTACAGCTCTGAGCCTGGGCTTTGAGCACAGAGGCCCATTGTATTTGGAGGTCATAGCTTTGTCTGGTCTTTTTAGGAAATAGCTTGGTTTTCCAAAATTTGCCTTCTGACTTGGTACTAGAAGCTGGAACAGCTTCCTGACTTTACTCCATCATCTTGGCTCCACCCTGGAAATCCTATACCTTCTCATTCAAGAAGTTATCAAGGAAAATTATCATGATATTCTAGAACCAGAAGTTAAAATAGAAATTGAAAGAATCTACCAATCACTTCTTGAAAGAGATCCCAATATGAAAACTCCTAGGAATATTATAGCCAAATTTCAATACTCCCAGCTCAAGGAAAAGATAGTACATTTATCCAGAAACAATTCAAGTATAGTGGAGGCTCAATCAGGATAATAGGAGATTTAGCAGCTTCTACATTAAAAGTTGAGGAAACCTTGAATATGATATTCCAAAGCTCACTGGAGTTAGAGTTATAATCAAGATTTACCTAACTAGAAAAAAATTAATATAATTTTTCAGGGGAGAAAAAGGTAAAAATTCAATGAAGTAGAGGACTTTCATTCCTTCATCATGAAAAGACAATAACTGAATAGAAAATTTCATTTTCAAATACAGGCTCAATAGATGTATAAGAAGGTAATTAGGAAAAGATAATCATAATGGACTTAATAATAGTTATTTGTTTATATTCCTACTTGGGAGAATAATAGTTGTAATTCAGAAGTACTTTCTTCTTATTATGACAGTTAAGGGAGTAAATATAGACAGAGATCAGAGGTTGAGTAAAATATGAAGGCATAATATCTTTTAAAAAATGAAATGAAGGGGTGAGAAAGGAATGAACTTGATGCCAGAGAAAGGCTAAGATAGAATGACATAAATTATCTGTCACAAAAAAGGCAAGAAAAAAAAAGTTTTTACAAAGGAGGGGAAGAAGGTGAGAAGAGGGTAAGTGAGTTAACCATAATGTCATCAGAGCTGGCTCAAAGAAGAAACAACATAGATCCTTAATATAAATATAGAAAGCTTTCTTACTTTGCCAGAAGTACCTGAGGAAGGGGATATATTAAAGGGGAATGGTGATAGAAGAGACAGCATATTGGGGGAAGAGGGGGTCATCAAAAGGGAAAAAAAAACTTTTGGAGGGACAGAGTGAAAGGAGAGAGAGAACAGAATAAACAGGTAGGAAAGGCTGTTAGCAATAGTAATTATGAAAATAATTTTGAAGCAAATTTTTCTAATTAAGATATCATTTATCAAATATATATGAAATGAATTCTATTTTTTTTAAAAAAATAAGAGCTATTTCCCAATTGATAAATAATCAAAAGTATGCACTATGTTCACAGGGATATAAAATCATGCGTATTCTTTGAACTAACAATACCTCTACTAGGCATTAATCTGAAAAGATATTTTTAAAAGGAAAAGTACTTATCTATAAAAACATTTATAACAGCTCTTTTTTTATGGGCAAAGAACTGGAAATTAAAGGGATGATCATCAATTGATAATTGGCTAAAAAAATTGTGGTATATGAATATTATGGAATGTTATTGTTCTATAAGTAATGATGAGCAGGATGCTCTCAGAAAAACCTAGAAATGTTTTCATGAGCTCTGGAAAAGTGAAATGCACTGTGTACAAAATAATAACAATGTTGTGGGACAGATCAGCTGTGAATAACTTTGCTATTCTCTGCAATACAATGTTACATGACTACTCTGAAAGACTTATGATGAAAAATCCTATCATACCCAGAGAAAGAACTGATTATGTCTAAACAAACTGAAACATGCATTTCTTTCCTTGAGAGTTTTTTTTTTTTTTTTTTGAGGAGGGGGTAGGGTGGGGTGAATGGATGGGAGAGATGTATATTTTCTTTCTCAATGGAACTTTTATGGAAATGTTTTGTACAACTTCACATGTACCTTCTCAAAGGGGGAATGTTTTGGGAGGAAGGGAGAGAATCTGGAACTCAAAAATTATCAAAACAAATGGAAAAATGTTTTACTTAGAACTAGGGAAAAGAAAAATATTAAAACATAACATACAATCAATAAATCAATAATATAAATAAATAAGTAAATAAATTAGTATTAGAAAAAATATATTATGGTGTTTTTTGTTGTTTGTTTAAAGCATATTATAAAAATAAAAGATTAAAGAATAATTAGGACTACAGGGTGTATGGAACAATCATGAATGGTGGAGGAGAGAAGATTTCTACTTTCATTGATGAGTGAAATGATCCTTGATTTAAAAAGGATCAGAAAATTTATGGCTAATAGGGACCTGAAATTCAGAAGAAGTAAAAACATTTTAATAGAGCATCTAGTTTCCTTAGATAACTTCAGGTCAGTAGGATAAATGAACTATATTTAAGAGTACTGAAAGAACTAACAGATTTAATTCCAAAGCTAGTCAGTTATTTTTGAAAAATCAATAGAAGAAGAAAAGAAGTTTCACAGTATTGGAGAATTCAAGTAATTTGATTTTTTTAGAGGTAGGAGAATGAACATTAAAAACTGTAAGCCAATGATTTGACTTCAAGTGTTGGCAAATAGACCACCAAAAAGACAATTATTGAACATAAGTAGAAGAAATGATGATCACAAAAAGCTAGATCTCATTAAGAAGTCATATTAGACTAACCTGATTTATTTTTTTTCACTTGTTTAGTTGACTGATATATGAGAAAAAACTTAAATATATAATCTACATATGTATTATATATACATATATAATATGTAAAATATAATTTTACATATTATAAAAATAATATAATATATAAAATATAATATAAAACAATATAAATATAATAATAAATATAAATTAAAAATAAAATATAATTTCTACATTTAATATATATATAAAAGCATTTGATAAAATGGTCATATGGAGAGATATAGGTTAGACTATAATGAAATTATAAGAATTCCCAATGAAGTTAGACCCAAAGAATAATCAATAATAATTCACTGTCAGCTTGGAAGGAAGTCTCTTTTGCATCAGAACTAGGACATTTTTACAGGTTTCTGCATTCTGTGCTGATGTGGAGTTTTGGCCTGTTATGTTTTAAAAGACATCAATACACTGGAGGCCATATAAAAGAAACTGGCAAGATAAATTAAGGAACTTTAATTAATACCCTATCAGAACTGATGGAAAAAATGGAGATGTTTAGCTTGAAAAAGAAAAGACTGGCTGTAATTTAATAGTTGCCTTCAATTATTTGAAAAGTTGTCATATAAAAGGGACATGAGATGAGAAAGGATGGAATGGATAAAGTGCAAAAATTGGAGAATTGGTCTCATTAAAGAAAAAGCAAGATCTTCCTCTGAAATGTCCCTAAGATTTATGACATGGAAGAATCTAAACAAGTAAACAATTGAAATAATGTCAGCCAACAAAAACAGTAAAGTCAAACGGAGAAGGTATATTTATGGGGAAAAATAATAATCAACCAGCAAATAAACATTTATTAACCCCTACTTAAGGCCAAGCACTATGTTAGCTATTCAGATAGAGAAAAAAAAGTGAAAAGACAACTTCTGCTCTCAAGGAACTTAAAACATAATAGGAGAGACAACAAATAGAAAAATACCAAAAAAACAAAGTATAAATAGGATAAATATAATTTTTTTTAGGCTACCATCTCTGTGAAATAGTTTTAAGGACCAATGAGAAAGCCTCCCTTAATTCAAAATATGCTTTTCCTTGTTAACACTTTAGGCAGTAGGCAGAAGCCTTTCCATATGTAGAAGAAAGCTTTGCAACATTCCTGTGTTTCCAAAGAATCACATGCCACTTTCTAATGTGACAACTGTTTGTGCCAACTCAGCATATTAATAATTTATAGAAGGGGACAACAGTTCCACTCTGTAGGAAACAGTTGGTAAATAAATGGAGCACATCTGCTCTCATTTCTCAAAGAGATGCTTTCTGAATCCTAGGTTTAGCTTTATAGATTCTGAATGCACTGGTTTAAAGTTGGTGGAAAACATTTGACTAAATAGATGTGAGAGGAGTTTTCATGAATAATAATCCCAACCTGCATATTGAGGATGGATACAATTCTCATGATTCTGATAATTGAAGGAAAAGAAATCTACAAAAAAAGGGATGATAAAATGGGAGATAACCAGAAAATAAATTTATCCCATAATCCAAACTAAAGTTTTGTGATATATATGTAGTGTCCTAAAAAAAGTTGGTACTCAATACAAAATGAAAAGTCTTCCAAGAAATACTAACCCACTCTCTGGCTATAATGCTAAGGCATTAGGAGATGGCTGCTAAATACACATAGATATATGTGTTTATGTAATATGTTTATATATTTACATTTATATATAGTTAATAATAACTAAAGCAATTAGGTACTCTATGTGTACAATCATTTACAGAACATGGGTTGTGAAGACTTAAGAAAGCTGAGTGTGGGAAGGTATGATAGATTGCAACAAATGCAGTTTCTTTAATGGTTTATTGCTAATGGGTGAGTAGGATGATGACAAGAGTTAATTTGATTTGTTACTGATGCTGAAATTGGTTGTTGATTAGATTTTAATGTGTACAAGTCACAAATTGGTATTAAATGCAGGATTCAGTATGAGTGCTTCAAATTGTGCAATGTTTTTGTGAAATAAACATTAGAATAACAAAATCTAATTTTTCATGTTTGTGGTCAATAGTAAATTAACATTTTAATGTTCTTTACAAAAGTTTTGAATCCCCAAATTTTTGTATTCTTTACATTCAGATCTTATGCTGATTGATATTATGGCAGGGATATACAGGTGACAGATTAACATGGTTAATGTGTATATTGCAATAAAATGCTTTGTCAAACTGTGTTTTGACAAATATCTCAGCATGGTGAAATATTTATCTACTTACCTTTCCTTTTCACATGAGCCTATTAGCTTGTTGGTTCTCAAATTAAAAAAAAAAGCAAATAAATTTACCACAGTGGCTTATTTGAGGGTAAACATATCATGAACTAGAATGTGCATATAACATTTTGTGGTAGGCAATACTACAAAAATTAAACTTATGTTTTGTTGTCATGTGAAAAAAAATCAAGTAATATTCTAAAATTTCTAACAGCATCTCTAGATATAGAATTGCTACCACTTTGGTTAATGTACCAATATAAAATATTAAAAATATTCAAAGCAAGAATACATTCATAATCAAAGCAATTTTACTAGAAACCAGATTACAATCTTGAATAACACTATAACAGTATTAAAGACCTGCTTGATAAATAAGAATGAAAAATATTTTTATAGAGAATAAT
This sequence comes from Antechinus flavipes, assembly GCF_016432865.1. Taxonomy (NCBI): domain Eukaryota; kingdom Metazoa; phylum Chordata; class Mammalia; order Dasyuromorphia; family Dasyuridae; genus Antechinus; species Antechinus flavipes. Next base: position 295,033,289 of record NC_067401.1, on the reverse strand, counting down.
TCTAATTTATTCAGTAAAATAATTCTTGATTGCAAATGTTTAAAATTATTCATTCCAAGTTTTTTTTTTATTTATAACTTTAGAAAGTGTAGCTACTTGGTCTGTATTCATTGTTTATTTCTCCTTTTTCATACTAGATTTGTGATTTCATTATATTTAGAATCCCTGGTGAGGATATTTCCATAACCAAAATAGATTAGCAACTATTACAAAGCTTATTGTCTGAGAATTTATTAGTGACTGAAAGCTTGTGCCTTGCCAATAGTCAATTAGCCAATGTGTAAGAGTGGAAATATCAACTCATATCTTCCTAACTTGGAAGAATACTTTCTTTACACATTACAACCTCTTTCTTCATCATTTAATTATATCCTAGTTTCTGGAAAAGAGAGGGGATAACACTGATATAAATACCCTTGTACTTTAATTTAATCTATCTTCTATTGTTATATGATGCTCACCAATAGCATCTGAAAAAAACTTCATCCTTTATCCTTCTATCACTTCAAATGTGATAATTTGAAAATGGAGAAAGATGAACTAGAGGTTCATGTCTTTGTACTCCCTTGACTCTGTTATCAGTAGTAAAAGTAATTGGTCTTTCCTCATTGTAATGAGGGCTTAAATTTTTTTGGAGATGTAGATTGATTCTTGGTTAGGTACTTGATTTGTGAGAATCTTTATATCTTTATCATTGTATTATACTAGTACTAAGCTATCCTATTCTTCATGAAATGATGATTAATATCTTTTGCTGCTCATAGCAAAAACATACACACATCTTGCTAGATAGTGACTACCTACTGGCTTGTCATTAGATGACATATGTGACATTAGAAATGAAAAAAAAGAAGAGTACAGGGAGTAAAGACTATCTTTTGAATCTTTCTGTTGATTTATTTTATTGAATTTATTTTCTCTCCTTATTTTTTAATAATCTCTTTTGAAAGCTATTACTTGCTTGGCTGAAGAGGGTGAGATACATATTTGAAAATGAAGATGATTCCAAAATTTTAAAAATAATAAAGCTACAAAAATAAAAAAACTATCATGCTATGATTTATATAAAAACAAACTATAATCTTTCTTTAAAAAATATCATTTAAACTACAATAGATACCAAAGATGCTAAGCAGAAACAGAATTTTTGTCCTGGTATTATCGAGATATTTTCATTTGATACTAAAAGAAGTGAATTTTCTCATCCTTTCTTTGATATCATGTCTATTCATTTCAATGTCTGCTTAGCTGTTGTTTTTTTTTTTTAATTTCCATTTTATTTGTTGTCATGTTCATTATTTTGTTGAGTCTGCATAATTCACACTGCATCATTTCATACAAATCTTCTGATGCCTTTTTGGCTTCCTCATATGCTGTTATTCTTATTGAACAATAATATTCTTTTTTTTTTAAGCTTGTAAAACCTTGTGTTCCATATTTTCCATGCCTTCCCCCACACTTTCCCCAAAATGGCAAGTAATCCAATATATGTTAAACATAGCAAAATATATGTTAAATTCAATATATGCATACATATTTATACAACTATCTTTCTGCACAAGAAAAATCAAATCAAAAAGGAAAAAATGAGAAAGAAAATAAAATACAAGCAAACAACAAAAAATACAACAAGCAAAAAGAGTGAAAATGCTATGTTGTGATCCACACTCCGTTCCCACAGTCCTTTCTCTGGGTGTAGATGGCTCTTGTCATTCCAAGATCATTGGAACTGTCCTGGATCATCTCATTGTTAAAAAGAGCCACATCCATCAGAATTGATCATCATATAATCATGTTTGAACAACAATATTCTATCTTGTTCATGTCCCACAATTAATACAATCATTTTTAAAAAGTTATTTTAGTTAAGGATCATAAATTTAAAACTTGAGGGGATCTTCTATCTCATCTACTCTAATACCCTCATAAGACTATTTATTTCATGTATTCTTTCTAAAGTCATCTGGATGAGATTTATCATATTACTGGGCATTTTAAGCTTGTATTCAATTATGTCCCCTAGTCCTTCCTGAAGCTCCTTCCACATTGAGTATTCTATAGATACTTTTTTTTCTAACACTATATTTGAATTTCTTTTTTGCACCAAAGGCTAGAAATTTAAATTTAACATATTAAATTTCATCTGAAATATATTTTTTGTTCCTTCATTGTTCTCAAGGAAGCAAATTTCATTTGTGTGTGTGTGTGTGTGTGTGTGTGTGTGTGTAGTCATGTAGACTACTGGTTCTTTAGCCAACTTCCACTCCCCTGGTGAGTCAGGTTCTCAGAGATCAGTACTTCATCCAGAGTTATCAGCACAATTCTGAGGATCATGTCCCATTATTGGTATTTTTTATCCAGTATAAATTGTTTGTCATAGTTAAAATTTCTTATAATATTAATTGACAAAATGATTAGTAGACCAAAATCATTAAACCAACTAACATCAATTTACTTTTACAATAGGATGTTTATTGAGAAGAAATATTAAGAATGCAAGTTAAATGATTCTTCTTAAATTAGGGCACATTTCTCTATATATTCAGTCAACATAGAAAAAAAGGAGTTAAGTTTTGAGCATAAACTCAGTTTTAGCTCAGCAGTTAATCAATATGCTTCTAATTGGCAACAATAAGTAGTCAGAAAATATTTTTAAAATACTAATTATGCTCCAGAGTGAATATAGACATTATGTCAGATCAAGTGATATGTCTATGTTCATAAGGACTGTGCTTTCAGAATCATCTTATTATATATGCATCTCAAATATTGGATCAGTGTACTGTTCAGGTTGCTTAAATCTTTCTAGATTGTTATCTGTTTTTATTTAAATTCTGCAAAATATCTTTATGTGTTCAAATTTTTAATTTAAATAGGTAAATGCTATTTGAGTCAATTTTTAAGAAGTTCTAAACATTTTATCATGAGGGAATTCCTTTTTCTGAATAATCCATTAATCATTTCCTTCCTGATTTTGTCAATTATTATTTCAGCTACCAATCACACTTATAAGGAACACAATGATCCATTTTTCATATCTACTAAGAAATTCCCTAATGGAAAGCTAGACATGCTCATGCTTTCTGGATCTTCCAATGATCCCAAGTTACTCTGAACTTCAAAGCCCATTTTCTTAACACTAATATTTTCCAAAGCACATTAATATTATAGTGAATTATATATTGACAAAAGGGAATTGTAAATCTTAATTTTATAAATATATTTCCTGATACTTTCAATGATGACTTGCATTCGAGACAGACTTTAAAACACTTTATAAATAATGTCAATGATGAGAAAAATAAATGGGCTGGTCATGTGGGAAGAGTGAGGATGAATGGCTTAAAAGATAAATTATTTTTCATGAAATATTAAGGTAGCCAATGTATTACAGAGTACGTATACATAATCTAATATTTATATAAAGATGTAGATAAGAATCACAGTTTGAGAAGTCCTGAATAGACTACAATTTATATACATATAATGAGTATCATAAAGTCATAAAAGCATATCCATAGTGCCAGACTTGATTTTTGATAGATTTTTAATTAAGCATAGGAAGTGTGAACAATATTTTTGGTAAGAATGTGAGAATCAATATTGACACTTCCCCCAGAACAATTGAATGAGCTATTATTTCTGACAATTTTATGTCTGATCATCATTCCTACTGACATTTTGAGTATTACTTTAGGGCAACCTATTCTAATTCAATAGTTATGTTAAGTTCAATATGAACAGAGTATTCTGAAGAGAAATTAAGAATTATAGGAAGTAATATGCCTAAAAGTAAGACAGGTAAAGAATCCCCCAAAACTTAATTCCATAAGCCTAAATTGGGCAGAGAAAGAAGTTTCTTCCTTTTTTGTTACTCTATGTTCATTTAAGTGTCATACATGGCCTAATCATTCAGTGGAACTTGGTTAATGTCACAGTGGCAAACAGAAGAGAAGATTAAGTAAGGTATTATAACTTTCTTTAAATGTTTGAAGGGCCATTATATAGAAAATGGAATATATTGGTTCTAATATTCCATAGAATGAAAGTTACAAGAAGGTAACATTTAGATTTGCACAAGAGTTTTCTTTTTTAAATTAAATTAATTAATTTATTTCCCCCAACTATTTTATTTTTTTTTCCTGAGGCAATTGGGGTTAACTGATTTGCCCAGGGTCACACAGCTAGGAAGTGTTAAGTATCTGAGAACAGATTTGAACTCAGGTCCTTCTGACTTTAGGGCTGGTGCTCTATCTACTGTGCTACCTAGATACTCTCCCCCTCCCCCCCATTACTTTTAAAATGATTTTTTTACATTTCTTTTTAAAACTTTAGAGTTGCAGATTCTCTCCATTATTAAGCTCCCATTAAGAAACCACGTGCGAAGATATGCAAAACATAAAAGTCATATTGTGAAAGAAAACATATATATATGTGTATATATGTTTTCTTTCACAATATATATATATTATATATATATGCCAATAAAAGAAAGAGAGAGAAAGAGAATGTGTGTGTGAGAGAGAGAGTGAGAGTGAGTGAAAGTGAGAGAGAGGGAGTGTGTGTGGAGAGAGAAAGGAAAGAGAGTGAGAGAGAGAGAGAGAGAGAGAAGAGAGAGAGAGAGAGAGAGAGAGAGAGAGAGAGAGAGAGAGAGAGAGAGAATTTTTCATTCTGAATCATTTTCTTCTTTGGGTTTGGATAGTATTCTTCCTCCTAAGTCCTTCAGAGTGGTTGTGGATCAGTATACTGCTGAGAATAATAAAGTCCTTTACAACTGATCATCCTGGAACACTGCTTTTTCTTTATACATAGTGCATTTTACTTTGCTTGAGTTCATGGATGATTTCCCAGATTTTTCCTGAGAGCATTATACTCATTATTTCTTATAGAACAATAACATTCCATCACAATCACAATTTATTCGACCAATTTATGGGCATCACCTTAATTGCCAATATTTTTGCCCTGAGAAGAAAGCTGCTATAGGTCCCTTTCCTTTTTTGGGGGGATTCATGACTGGTAGTAGTATTGTTACATCAAAGGCTATGCACAAATTTATAATTCTTCAGGGATATATCATATCTTTTGATTATTTATCAATTGGGACATGACTCTTACTTTTTAATATAAATGTGATACAGTAGCCTCTATGTTTCAGAAATGAAGCCTAATCAGAGAAACTTACTTCACAATTTTTGTTACAATACTGCTAACTGTAGTTTCCCCCACATATTCTATACTCTCCTATTGATCTCTTCCTCCTCCATTATGCTCACCTTTTTATTACCTTCCCCTCTTTCCACATCCCATTCCTCTCCTAATATCCTTCAGGGTAAGTTAGATTTCTATATCCAGGTTGAGTGTGTATTTCATTTCAGCACAAGGGTTTTCTAATAGCCACAAAGTGTCTGAATTTTCTTGTTGATTTAGAAGTCAATCAGTCCAACCCATATTGATCTCTTCCAAAATATCAACTTCTAAGTAAATCCTTACTGTGACTCCTTTGATATTTGAATATTTATTCCTGGCTGCTTGCAATATTCCTTGGAGTTTTCATTTTGAGATTTCTTTCAGGTGGTGATCAGTGAATTCTTTAAATGACTTTTTTACCCAGTGGCTCTAGCATATTAGAGCAGGTGATGTCCAGGCTCTCTCTCTCTCCCTCTCTCTTTCTCTTTCTTTGTTAAATCAAGGCTTCAGGTAGTCTAAACTTCTTCTATCTCCTGGATCTATTTTACAGATCAATTGTTTGTCCAATGAGTTTTTTTTTTTTTTTTACATTTTTTTCTGATTTTTTACTTTTTATTCTGTGTGACTTTTTGTCTCATCAGGTCATTAGTTTCCATTTGCCCAGGTCTAATTTTTAAAGACTTATTTTCTTCCGTTAGTTTTCATGCCTCTTTATCCATTTGACTAATTCTAGTTTTAAAGGATTTGTTTTCTTCAGTAATTATTTTTCCTATTTGGTCAATTCTAATTTTTAAGGAGTTGTTTGCTTCAGTCAATTTTTGTACTTCTTCTTGCAAGTAGTTGACTCTTTTTTTCATAATTCTCTTGCATCACTCTCATTTATTTTTCCAATCTTACTTCTATCTCTATTATTTGATTTTTAAAATTCTCTTTGAGCTCTTCCAAGGGGACTTTTTCATATTTTCTTTTGAGGTTTCACATGTAGGAATTTTGAGGTAATTGTACTCTTCTGAGTTCGTGTGGCTTTTCTAGTCAGGCTTTCTGTGGTAAGGGCTCTTCTCTGTTTTCTGCTACTTTTTTAGCTCAGTTTTTGACTTTTAAAGTCATGCTCTGTTACTGGAGTATGGAGGTCATCATTCAAGCTTCTTATTCTGGGATCCAAGTGGTTATTCAGTGGCTTTCTACATTCAGGATTCACGTGCTTGTTGCTTGGCCATTATATGGTGTAGCCCAGCCTACTTGTACCTGTTGCTGTTTGAGTTCCAGGGTAGGCAATTTGCCTTTTGCACTTGAGCTGGAGGTCTCACAGTTGGTCTGCTATCTCACTGGCCTGATGAACCAGAACATGAAGATACCACTTGCTGATCTGTGCTGTAGTTGAGAGCCTCTCATTGGCATGCCTAGACATGCTGTGCTATGCTGTGCTCCCCTTTTTTGAAAATCCTTTCATGAAATCCTTCTAAGTTATCTTAAGCTGGAAAATTGTTCCACCCAATCTTTTTGTAGATTCTGTCTCTTCAGAATCTGTGTAAAGGCTTTATTCAACATTGTTTTCAAAGGGAACTAAGTAGAACTTAGAAAACTTGCTGGCTTTTCCTTGCCATTTTGATTTTATATAATTCTCATAGGAAAACTTTATATTTATTTGAAATCTGCTTCCTTGTATTTTCTACTCATTTATCTAATTTTGCCAAATATTCTGAGAAGAACAAACCTCATGCTTCTTCTATATGATAATCTTTCAAATATTTGAAAAGAGACATAGAGTCAAATCAAAAATCAGGAAGCATTTATTGTTTACCATGTGCCAAGGCAATAACATTAGCCAAAGTACAAATAAAAAGCAAAAAAAGAAAATCAGTTCCAGTCCTCAAGGAACTTGTATTTTAATGGAGGAAGATAAGATATAAAAGGAAACTTAAAAGTGGAGGGGAGTGTACAGTTATTAGAGCATTATCCTTGGAGTCAGGAGAATCTGAGTTCAAACCTAATCTCAATCATTTGATAGCTGTGTGATCCTGGGTAAGTAACGTAACTCTAACTGCCTTGTCAAAAAAAGTGGAGTTGGGAAATTTGAAAATGGGAAAAAGAAGATGCTTTAGAAATTTAGTGTAAGAAGTCTAGAAAATCAGGAGTGAATTAGTGAACATTGCTGGTCTAGGTCCTATATCAAAACAGAGATTCTAGGAGTATTTGAATAATTAAACAAAGGTAGTATAGGAATGAAAGAATCTTTCAGGTTGAGAAGTCTGCTGGGTATTGGTGATGAGTATGTCTTCCAAGTTGAGAACTCTGAGACATATGGAGATAGAAGTCCTGAGTCACTAGAATAATAAAGGAATAGATCACAACTATCCATCTCCCACACCCTAATATTCCCAGTGGTCTCAATCAAAAGGAATATGTAATACTTTTTAATCCTTTCCAAGGCTATTCATTTTTGTTTGAAAGTTTCCCAATATGTCAGTATTTCTTTTAAGATGTGTTGCTTTAAAACAGACACAATATTTTAGCTATTGTCTGGCTAAGACAATATTGAGGTGGAAAGAAATTTCATTTCTCTGCACACTATGCTTCAATTACTATGGCCTATGTATGCATTCATTTTTTTTTTCATGTTGATATATTAATTCATATTGAACTTTTCATTAAGTTCTTTTTTTTTTAACATCAATTGTTGTTTAGTTAAGGCCCTCTCCTCTACCATTTTGTTTTCAAAAAGTTTTTATTTATGTGTATTCATTTGTAAAAACATCTATTCATTTGTTTGTGTTTATTTATTTGTAACTTTTCCACCACATTCAGGGATTTACATTTTTCCTCACTCAATTATGTTGGCTTTGCTCATGAATATTTCCTAATTATTCATGAGATCAAGAAGGTGACTTGATAAATATCACAATCTGAAGCCCATTTTAGTTCCTTTTATAACATTCCTGTATTGGACCTAATGGTGGAAGGGTACCCTCAAGGCAATACTTTTTCATTTGGACTACTGCTGAATAAAATGCTAGTGAGGAAAAATTTGAGCCTCTCATCATTATCCTCTCCTCACACATAATAGTAAAGAAAAGCACATCTAGGGAAGGGTCAAAAGGCTAGTAACCTTTGTCCCACTTTCTCACAGCCATAAATCTCAATCTAGTCTCTGTTTTGTACAAAGTTAGTGCTTGATAAATGTTTTCTGATTGATTTAATTAAATCAACAGAAGATCTGAAAGCCAACTAGATAGTCTCTTTATATATTTCTTCCTGATGCCAGTACTGACCCAAAGTAAAATGTAAACTCCTGACTGGCTATGACTACTTCATCTCTGTTTTCACATCTCCAGTACCTAGGGAGGTTCCTGACATTTAATACATGCTTGGCTTTTGAACGTTTGAAAGGTGATTCTAAGCCTGCATATATTATTAGTGTAAGCTACATATATTGTTATTTGTAGGTATCTGGTGATAAGCAAGAGATCTTTTAATGAATGTTTTGAGAGTAATTCAGAATCATTCTTTGTTAAAAAAAAAAGTTGTTTTGACTAGGACAAGTGTGCTATCACTATGGCTCATCTCATGAAACATGAAAATAATTTTAATAGTACTTAATTTCAAAATAATATTGATTGGAATGGAATTTTGCTTAGAAATAGCCTTCCATATAAGAACAATGGGAAGGATTTTCTCATTTAAGCGTTGTGATTGTTAACTCTTGGAGAAATCATTTTGTATTTATTCTACTTGCTTTAAAGGGCCAAATTCCAACATAAGGGCCAAATAACCAAATAATGGGAAAGAGGGAAACCAGGAAGGAGAAAGATGGGTGAATAAAAAGGATAAAAGAAAGACTGCAGACAGATATAGAAAGGGAGGAAGAGAAAAAGAGAAGTGAAGAGAGGGGGTGAAAAAAGGGGAAGGGGGGAGAGAGAGAATGTGGGGGAAGGAAAAAGAAATCAATGTTATACCAAATGAACAGCTGATTCTGGCAAGGTTTCCTGGAGAAATATGACTATAGCTAAAATGCAATCCATGCAGAATTGATTTGTTGTGACTGACCTCATTGTATACCAATCTACTATAAACTGAATGGGAATTACTTTAAAGAGAGGGTGGGCCCATCATAAAGCAAACTGTCAATCTAAACAAATATAAGTCTCTTTGTGTGTATATGTGTTTTTTATGTCGGCTTGATTCCCATGCTTTTTCACTTCTCATATCATATAACAGGGACATTATCTTTTTTTCCAGTGATAATTCCAAACCACTTTTCTCTATTCAATACTTCATTGCTACCTTGTAGGAAGGGACACACTTATGTTTTCTAAAGAAGTTCCCAATTTTCTGGCAGTCTTATGCAATTTTCACCTTAACTCCTTTGATGATAGGAATTGCTATCAAAGCCATCATTACACAGTAAAGGGACACAGGGGATGCCAATTCTTATTTATAGCTTATTTTCAAAGTATATTATTCAGAAGGGACTTAATGGAAGGAAAAGTATGCTCATTCATGTACTTTTTCTTCACAATAACTATAAATTTAAACTTATTGATAAAACCTAGTGCTTTGCAAATTCAAACAAAGGAAAGAAAAGGAAAATGCTTAGTTTCACCCCAAATAGTAGTGAAATACACATTACTCAAAATATCAATGTTTTCCATTTAAGAAATAAAAAATATCATATGAACTATCTTAGGCACGAAAAGTACTGTAAATCATTTCTCAAATCCTATCTTCCCCTCTAAATATTTGTAACTCTTTGCTATCATTGAAGGCAGGAATAAGAAGAAAGTAAAACTCTCAAAGCTTTAATAATGGGCCGATTGACACAACAGGCAGATATTTGTGAAAGGTAGAGTATCATCTTCCACCAAGTGACACTAAGAGCTTTTAGAGCCTTTGGCTGCATTCACGCAAGAGGAATCCTTGACATCTGTAATAATCGACAAATAAAGCCTTTCTCATGTATTTTATTCTTTTTTCCTCCATCTGTCTATTGCCCCAATTCCCAATCTACCTATAAAGTCTCAAGAAGTAGTGGAGAGTACTCAGCCAGGTTTCACAGGACCACATGATTATATGGGAGCATCAAGGGAAAGATCTTTTCTGTTTATTAAGTTCTAGCCTCTATCCAATATGCTTTTTTTCTCAAATAGGTTTTGCACCTATGTCCATTTGCAAGTCACTCTGATCAAAGCAGTCATTCCTCATAAATAATTCATGTAATGAAAACTTTGTAACTATGCAAAAATGTTCCCCACTATCCTGTGTTCCCAAATAAGACCTCCAGAAATTTTCAGGAGTTATGGCTATGTGGTTTGCTCAGTGGTCATAAACTGAAATGCTAATAAAGCTGGCCAAATAGTCCTAGAGAGAATAATTTAATCAGGCACCATTTTTAATTGGGATTGCCTGACAGGTGGCCCTAAACACTGAGAAACTTAAGACCAATCCTTCCCCCAACCCAAATGATCATGCAACTGGCTGGGAAATAAGCATGCAGAGATTTCAATAATGGATTTTTCACCCCTGATGAACAAAAGTAATGCTTTAGGAAAAGGCAGGCATTGTTACTTAACAGTGTTTCAAAACCCAGCATTAGATTTAATAATTATGCAATTAGATCTGAATTACTGAAATAAATGCTTCTAAAGTCTTGTGACTTGGAGAGTGTGTTATCTCAAATGTGCACATGCCTTAGAGTAGTATAATCAAATTAGCCAATGGCAACAGGGGAAAAATCCACTATCATTTTCTTTTCATAAATGTATAAATTGGTATTGGGCCAGTAAGCTTTGGCTATAGATAGAAGGAAAAATAAAGTGGAAGGAGTTTTAAGAAAATTTAACATTTCTTCAAGCTGCCAAATACAGTTTGCTTACAAAGTATAATTCTATTTCTCATACATGAAAGTAAATTCTCAGACTCTTAGCAACCACTCTTCTTTTTTAATAAAACATATCTATATTATTCTCCTGTATAAGTTTTCAAAATTATGTTAGTCCCTTTTTAAAAATGTTCCTTCTCAAAATTAAGTAAGTTAGCTCCATCTGAAAACAGAAGTAAGACATAAGCATGACTATAACATGCTGCTTGATATTCAAATGCCAACTTTCAAAATTAGGTAAAGCTCAAGAGAGTTTGCTGCCTGCTAAATAGATTATGTTATGATCAAAGTAAGTGAGAAGAAGGCTTTTTACTTGTATGGGGTGAAATTAATATGCTTTCTTAGAATAAAAACTGGAAGTTCCTTAGTGATTTCTTAATCCAATCATTCTTATTTCATGATAGAAAAAGCTGAGGACAAGAGATGGAAAGTGATTTACTCTCAGACACCCAGAAAAACAGAATTCAGTTTTGGCACTCAGTTTAAGTATTTTCATTTCTGACTATATTTCACCATAACTATAGTCCAGTCCTCTTCCTCATACCTCTGTTAATTGGAAGACAAGTCTCTTCCAACTCAAACCTGTACAGCTTTGCTCCCTCCACTTCTGTCTTTTGGGAGAAGCATAGCATTAATGTCTTTTCCACACAATAGTTCATAAAATACTTGAAGTAACCTATCATATCATATCCATCATAACCATATCATATCATCTCAGTTTTCTGTTTTTCAGACTAATCATTTTAGGTCCTTGAAATAATCCCCATATGGCAAAGACATGCCCAAACAACAGTATTTGTCCTCTATATATGTTACCTTTCTCTCAATGTCTTTCCTAAAAAGTAATCCCTAGCTTTGAATATATTCATCAGATATGATCATATAGTGGCTTTATGAAGTGGACTTAGTACCACGCTTGTTTTGGACACTGAAAGTAAATGATTACTCTACAATGCAAATCAAGATGATTGGAAGAATTATGATTGATAGAATAAGAAGAGTGAGACTTAGGTGTGACAAAAATGAATTCTGTTTTACACAAATCAAGTTAGAGATATCTAAAGAGGGCATTCTCTAGTCATTGGCTAATGTGTAGTAGAAATCAGGAGAGTGAGCAGAATCAGGTATGGAGATTTTAGATGTGCCTTTATAGATATAATTTAAATCTTGGGAACTCATGTGATCACTAAAGAGAATAGGGAATATAAAAGCACTCAGGACAAAACCTTGGGTTCCATCCAAAGAAAGAGGGACATGAATGATAGCTCAACAAAGACAAAACAAAACAAAGCAGGAATGGTCAGGAATGTAGAAGGAAAAATCAGAATGGTGTTATAAAAGTCTAGGAACAATAGATTATCTAGGAGGAATAGTTGGTTAATATTGCTAAATGTACAGAATGTTCAAGAAGGATGAGAATTAATTAAAGGCTGCTATATTTAGCACTAATGATTATCAGTAACCTTATTGAGAGCACAAAGAAGAGGATGAAAAGTGGAGATGTGTAAATGAGTCTAAATGGCTTTATGTAGAAGGTTATTAAGGGAAGATTTATATCGAGGATATCATCTTTAGGGTTATTTCAAATTAGTTTTTGTTTTATTTCAGGATGATTGAGATCTGAATAGTTCTATAGGCAATTGGAAAGAATCTGTTGCTTAACAAGGGTTTAAAAATTTAGAAAGTGATGCTCAAAGTGATAAACTTCTTAGGAAAAGGAGAAGACATAAGATCAAGGGCATGGCTAGAAGAACATGTAGCCTAAAGGAGAAAATCCACATTTTTCTCCAAAATTAGAATTAAAAAGAACAGAATTGAGAAAGATATTGAGAAGAATTGAAGTAAATATTTAGGAAAAAAAGAGAGCTAATCACAGATCATTTGAAATTGATCAATAAAGTGTGATAAAAGGTGATAAAAGAAATGATAAAATAGAAGTGATGGGATGGTAGGGATAGCTTCAGGAGAAAAGATTAAGAACTTATTTTGGGGATAGTGTGATTGGTAATTAAAGAAATGAGATTGTTATGTGGCAATTCAGAACTGGTTGACAAAAGATATTATACATTTATAATGCGTTGTGTCAACAAATTAGTGACTTCCCCCAACATTATTGCATAATATCACTGAAAGTAGAGAAAGCTAACAATGGATGTAATCCAGATTTGAGTTTTAGAAATGGGTGAGTAACAACATGAAAAAGGGATAAGAAATATACAAAAAGAGGAAACAAAGTTAAACTTATTAACAATATCAAAATTCTTATACAAGGAAAAGTGAGTCTATATTATAAGTGATGTATGACAAAAGCAGAGTAATCAAGGAAGACCAGAGCTTGCAGTGCTGTTTAAAATTAAGTTTAGCTTTTAAAATACATGAGACTTAAAAAGAACAAAAGAAGAACAGTGGGTGGAAGTCAGGTAGCTGAATTTCATAGTACTGTTATGGAGGTATAATAATTGTCAATAATAATGAAATATGATCATCTCTTTGGCTAAGATGGATTGAAAATACAGGCCATGAGAATCAAATAGGTTAGTGAACTGGGAAGAAAGTCTTGTGCTTCAAAGAACATTGACAGATGTATTCAATTTTAAGATCAATGTTTGAGGTGGAAAGAAAGGTTATGAATCAGGTATTGAAAAAAGAGGGCAAATGATCAAGAGATCAAGGGTACCTTGATGAACGGTACCTAGAAGTAGGAGAATTTGTTGAGTGACAGTAGAAAGGGGATGGGTTAACAATGGCAGTGAGGAGAAAAGAAGAGATCTATTTCTTCTCTTGACCTAATATATTGGGTATGAGAATTAGGGCACAGGGGTCAATGAAAAAAGATGCACTTAGTGCTAGGATAGGTAAGCAAGGAAGACAATGAACTAGTTGGAAGCAGGTTTTGAGGAGTTCAAGAGGATGAAAATAGCCTATGTAACTAAGAAGTCTACAATGAAAGTCAGTTAGTTAACTGGAGAATGGAATTATCAGAGGGAATAATGACGGGGAGTGGAGGGCAGAGTACAATGAAGACATGGGGAAGAATAGAGTAAGTGGTTGGGGGAAAGAATTTTCTATTATATAGCTTTTCATTACAGACATCCACATCATACTGATTTTGAGAAAATTAAGAAAATATTGTAGCCAAAGACAGTGCCCTTTTAAAGAGGTGGGGAATATTTAATACCAATTGCTTTATGAATCATACAAGGAGAGAAAAATCAGAGTAAAAGGGAAGAACTATAGAAAAGATTTAAAAAATCAGAAAAAATAGAGGAGCATAGCATGTGTTGATTTATGTTCAGTTTACTTCTGGATGCAGGTGGCATTTTTCTGTCCAAAGTCTATTGGGATTACCTCAGATCACTCAGCTGCTGAGAAGAACCAAGCCTTTCATAGTTGATCATTGCTATTATTGTGTACAAAGCATTCCTGGTTTTGTTTAGCCTGTTTTGCTCAACATTAATTCATGTAAATCTTTCTAATCCTTTCTATAATCAGCTTGTTCATTATTTTTTTTAATAGAACAATAAGATTCCATTATCTTCATGTACTGCAACTTGTTTAGCCATTCTCCAATTGATGAGCATCCACTCCTTTTCCAATTCTTTCCTACCACAAAAAGAGCTGCAAGTATTTTTTACACATGTGGGTCCTTTTCCCTCCTTTATGATTTTCTTGAGATACAGATCCAGTAATGGCACTGCCTCGGGAAAAGGCATGTGCTTTTATACCTCTTTGACATAGTTCCAGATTGCTCTCCAGAATAGCTGGATCATTTGACAACTACACCAATAATGTATTAGTATACCAGCTTTCTCAATCCTCTTCAACAATTATCATTATCTCTTCCAAACATTATTTTAGCCAATGTGAGAGTTGTGAGGTGGTACCTCAGAGTTGTTTAAATGTGCATTTCTCTAATCAATAGTGATTTAGAGCATTTTTTTAATGTAACTATAAATGGCTTTAATTTCATCATCTAAAAATTGTTTGTTCATATTCTTTGGTCATTTATCATTTGGGGAATGACTTATATTTTTATAGATTTAACATTCCTCTTTATAGATTTTAGAAATGAGACTTTTATTACAAACACTAGTTGTAAATTTTTTTCCCCCTAGCTTTGTACTTCTCTTTTAATCTTGTTTCTGTGTGTGTGTGTGTGTGTGTGTGTGTGTGTGCAAGAACTTTTTAATTTAATGTTATCAAAATTGTCCATTTTGCCTTTAATAATTGTGACGACCATGCTAGCACCCAGGATACCATAGAATGAGCTGGAGTCAGGGTAAGCAAAAATCCTTAGTCTTTATTCTTGGTCTTTAGGAGTAGAAGTGAAGGGTATGGAAGTAGACTCTCCACAACCGCTTTCTTCCTCGTCCACTACAAGTGCATGGCCAGTCTTACTTCGCCCCCTAGTCCCTCCTACAATCCTCTGTATACACCAAGCATCAAGTCAGCACAGGATAGTGGGAATGGCCATTTTCCAACCATATGCCCATAGAGTATTGTTCAATCGGTAGTTAGCCTCAAGTGCTCGGCTGTTCTGACCTCAGTAAATAGATTCAAGAGTTTTGACCCTCTACATCTCTTGCTTTCTTTTGTTTTAGAACATAGGTGGTCACACCTGGTGACCATCCCTGACTTCTCAGGGAGGTGAGAGCCCCCAAAAGGAAGTAATCATGCTTTCCCTGACTTCTCAGGAAAGGAGATTGAAACACCGAAAAGGAGGTGATTACGCTCCCCCTGACTTCTCAGGAAGGGAGATGAAAAGCACCAAAGTGAAGTAGGGATTGCTAGTGGGTTTCTGGGCTGAAGGGTCTTATTAGAAACAGGTATGCACAAACCCATCAGCATGGGAGGTGGTACACAAGCACATAGCAATAATGCACAGGCTATTAGTGATGACTCTTCCCACCGTCAGTGCAGGCTCAATGTGGTGCAACAAACATGAATTGTACATGCAAGTAGCAATATAACAAACAATATAAATCAATACAGTATTGTGAGAGATTTCTAGAAGTCCTAGAAGGAAGGTATGTAAACAATAGTCACACATACGCCTCTTCAGCAGCCAAGAAATAGTCCAAAACCAATCTATTGTCCATTGCTTCACATGTCAGGGAATCCAAGATCCCCACAAGTTTTTGAAGTCCTGTAACAGTCTTTTTATGTGTTAGGGAATCCAATGATTACAGCATATTTTGAAGTTCTGTAACAGTCTTATCATTTCTCAGAGAATCCAAAGATTCCTGAGGATTTTGAAGTCCTAACAATTTTTGATGTCCATGAGTCAAACACTATAACTGCCATGCTCATTCAGTGGTGGGCACCGTCAACAACAGAACCACCTGATGTTACTTGGGTCTTCTCCTTTGTTTCAAGGGTCTGCTCCATCTTTCTCCAATGGACAAGGCAAATACAGCTTGTTGGCACCCATCTGATTCTTTCGCCATCTGTGGAGATACAAGCAAACTCTCTCCCCCAAGCACTTAACCTATCTGGTCTCTTCCATTCACCAATTTCTAGGTCTCTCCACATCACCTGGTGATTATCTAAAGATAGTGGAGCTGCATTTTCACCATTAGTTCATATGACAGCTGTCTGCAAATGTCCCACAAAATCAGCAAAGGGTTCATTTGGCCCTTGTGTTATTTTTGTGAAGGCTTCACCCTTGTCATTTTTATTGGGGAGTGAAGTCCATGCTTTGATAGCAGCAGCAGCAATTTGCCCATAAGCTACAAAGGGGTAATTAATCTGTACTGAAATTTCTGCATAAGAACCTATACCTGTTAGTTGGTCACAAGTGATTGGAGAATTAAGTCCAATATAACTATTTTGTTGGGCTTGTATCCTACAGAGCTCACTATATTCAGAAAGCCATAACAAGTTTTGTCCTGGTTCTAAGCATGTCCTTGATATAGATTTCCAGTCCCTAGGGGTTAAGACTTCATAAGCCAAATTCTATAATAACATGTTAACATAAGCTGATGTAGCCCCATAAAGAGTGCAAAGACCTTTTTCAGGTCTTTGAAGATTTCTAGATCAAAAGGAGCATATCTTTTACTTTCTTGACCGAAGAGCCAAACTCTTGAATCACTGGATATATTTCCAGTTGAAAATCACTTAAATTCTGATCTTCTTCCCTGGCTTTAACTACTGCCTTTTGCAATCTAGTCATAGGAGAGAGTGATTTTTTTGGGGGAGGTGCTGGTGGTGTCACTGCTCCTCCCACTCCTCCTCCTCTTTCCTCTATCCAGGAAGGTGAAGTTGATGGGGGTGTGTCAAGAACCAGTTCTGGTTTAGGTGGGGTTGAAGCTGCTTTGTGAGAGTGAGAATCACCAGGTCCTTCACCACATCCTTCATCATGCCTTTCATCTTCACTTAACTCTTCATACCCTCTGGAGATATGGCTTTTAATCCCTCCTTTGTCTTCCTCATTTTCCTCATACTTCCTCATCTGGCCATTCTGAAAACTTTTCTTTTTTCTATAACTTGCAGGATTTTTTAAGGACAATCGCATTATGGTATGTGTGTGTGTGTGTGTGTGTGTGTGTGTGTGTGTATACATATGTGTGTGCGTATATATATAGTGTTTCTTTGGAAATTGACTCAGGACCATTATCATTATAATATTCACATAGTTGATCTCCTACAAGTTTCCAATTATTTAGGTTTATCTCTTCTTCTCCTAAGAACCAAGGGGACATATGTTCTAATGTATCCAGGAATCCATCAATCTGCTCCCAAGTCATAAATAAGTCCTGTCTCTTTATCAGTCTGTGTGTGATTCCTGCAGATCTCCTTTGGGGTGAGGTTGGGGTTGGGGGTGAGGGTGGGTCTGGAGCTAGGGGAGAATCTTTTCCTAATATCTGCCCCATTTTACCTAGAGAAGGTTACTAGTTTAGCCCTTCACAAAGTAAGTTCCCTATTTGTCCATTAAAATATTCACTCTATTTCCTAGTCACTGGAGACTTCTTCAGTGAAGTTAGGGGTCCTCGGGCCCCACGCTTGGGCGCCAAATGTGATGACCATGCTAGCTTCCAGGACACCCCAGAATCAGCCAGAGTTAGGATAAGCAAAAGTCCTTAGTCTTTATTCTTGGTCTTTAGGTATAGAAGTGAAGGGGATGGAAGTAGGATCTCTGCAACCATCTTCTTCCTCATCCACTGCCAAAGTGTGACCGTGGCTAGTCTTACTCCACCCCCCAGTCCCTCCTAAAATCCTCTGTATATACCAATCATTGAGCCAGCACAGAATAGTGAGAAGGGCCATTTTCCTTTTTTTTTTTTTTTTTTTTTTAAATTTTTTATTTAATAATTACATTATATTGACACTCATTTCTGTTCCGATTTTTTTTCCCCTCCCTCCCTCCACCCCCTCCCCTAGATGGCAAGCAGTCCTTTATATGTTGGATATGTTGCAGTATATCCTAGATACAATATATGTTTGCAGAACCGAACAGTTCTCTTGTTGCGTAGGGAGAATTGGATTCAGAAGGTATAAATAATCCGGGAAGAAAAACAAAAATGCAGATAGTTCACATTCGTTTCCCAGTGTTCTTTCTTTGGGTGTAGCTGCTTTTGTCCGTCATTTATCAATTGAAACTCAGGTCTCTTTGTCAAAGAAATCCACTTCCATCAAAATATGTCCTCATACAATATCGTTGTCGAAGTGTATAATGATCTCCTGGTTCTGCTCATTTCACTTAGCATCAGTTCATGTAGGTCTCTCCATGCCTCTCTGTATTCATCCTGCTGGTCATTTCTTACAGAACAATAATATTCCATAACATTCATATACCACAATTTACCCAGCCATTCTCCAATTGATGGGCATCCATTCATTTTCCAGTTTCTAGCCACTACAAACAGGGCTGCTACAAACATTTTGGCACATACAGGTCCCTTTCCCTTCTTTAGTATTTCTTTGGGATATAAGCCCAATAGAAACACTGCTGGATCAAAGGGTATGCACATTTTGATAATTTTTTGGGCATAATTCCAGATTGCTCTCCAGAATGGTTGGATTCGTTCACAACTCCACCAACAATGCATTAGTGTCCCAGTTTTCCCGCATCCCCTCCAACATTCATCATTATTTTTTCCTGTCATCTTAGCCAATCTGACAGGTGTGTAGTGGTATCTCAGAGTTGTCTTAATTTGCATTTCTCTGATCAATAATGATTTGGAACACTCTTTCATATGAGTGGTAATAGTTTCAATCTCATCCTCTGAAAATTGTCTGTTCATATCCTTTGACCATTTATCAATTGGAGAATGGCTTGATTTCTTATAAATTTGAGTCAGTTCTCTATATATTTTGGAAATGAGGCCTTTATCAGAACCTTTAACTGTGAAAATGTTTTCCCAGTTTGTTGCTTCCCTTCTAATCTTGTTTGCATTAGTTTTATTTGTACAAAGGCTTTTTAATTTGATGTAATCGAAATTTTCTATTCTGTGATCAGTAATGGTCTCTAGTTCATCTTTGGTCACAAATTTCTTTCTCCTCCACAAGTCTGAGAGATAAACTATTCTATGTTCCTCTAATTTATTTATAATCTCGTTCTTTATGCCTAGGTCATAGACCCATTTTGATCTTATCTTGGTATATGGTGTTAAGTGTGGGTCCATGCCTAATTTCTGCCATACTAATTTCCAATTATCCCAGCAGTTTTTATCAAATAATGAATTCTTTTCCCAGAAGTTAGGGGCTTTGGGTTTGTCAAACACTAGATTGCTATAATTGACTATTCTGTCTTGTGAGCCTAGCCTTTTCCACTGATCCACTAATCTATTTCTTAGCCAATACCAAATGGTTTTGGTGACTGCTGCTTTATAATATAATTTTAGATCAGGTACAGCTAGGCCACCTTCATTTGATTTTTTTTTTCATTAATTCCCTTGAGATTCTCGACTTTTTATTGTTCCATATGAATTTTGTTGTTATTTTTTCTAGATCAATAAAATATTTTCTTGGAAGTCTGATTGGTATAGCACTAAATAAATAGATTAGTTTAGGGAGTATTGTCATCTTTATTATGTTCGCTCGGCCGATCCAAGAGCACTTAATATTTTTCCAATTATTTAAGTCTGACTTTATTTGTGTGGAGACTTTTTTATAATTTTGCTCATATAATTCCTGACTTTCCTTTGGTAGATAGATTCCCAAATATTTTATGGTATCAACAGTTATTCTGAATGGAATTTCTCTTTGTATCTCTTGCTGTTGGGTTTTGTTGGTGATGTATAAAAATGCTGAGGATTTATGGGGATTTATTTTGTAGCCAGCTACTTTGCTAAAATTATGAATTATTTCCAATAGCTTTTTGGTAGAATCTCTGGGGTTCTCTAGGTATACCATCATATCATCTGCAAAGAGTGATAGTTTGGTTTCCTCATTGCCTACTCTAATTCCTTTTATATCTTTCTCGACTCTTATTGCCGAGGCTAGTGTTTCTAATACGATATTAAATAATAATGGTGATAGTGGGCAACCTTGCTTCACTCCAGATCTTACTGGGAAAGGTTCCAGTTTTTCCCCATTGCATATGATGCTTACTGATGGTTTTAAATATATGCTCCTGACTATTTTAAGGAAAAGTCCATTTATTCCTATGCTCTCAAGTGTTTTTATTAGGAATGGATGTTGGATTTTATCAAATGCTTTTTCTGCATCTATTGAGATGATCATGTGGTTTTTGTTTGTTTGGTTATTGATATAGTCAATTATGCTAATAGTTTTCCTAATATTGAACCAGCCCTGCATTCCTGGTATAAATCCTACTTGGTCATAGTGTATTATCCTGGTGACAATTTTCTGTAATCTTTTTGCTAATATTTTATTTAAGATTTTAGCATCAATATTCATTAGGGAGATTGGTCTATAATTTTCTTTCTCTGTTTTCAGCCTACCTGGTTTAGGTATCAGTACCATATCTGTGTCATAAAAGGAGTTTGGTAGGACTCCTTCAATCCCTATTTTTTCAAATAGTTTATATAACATTGGAGTTAATTGTTCTTTAAATGTTTGGTAGAATTCACATGTAAATCCATCTGGTCCTGGGGATTTTTTCTTAGGGAGTTGATTGATAGTTTGTTCTATTTCTTTTTCTGAGATGGGACTGTTTAGGATATTTACTTCTTCCTCTGTTAGTTTGGGCAAGCTGTATTTTTGGAGGTATTTTTCTATTTCATTTAAGTTGTCGAATTTATTGGCATAAAGTTGGGCAAAGTAACTCCTAATTATTGCTCTAATTTCCTCTTCGTTAGTGGTGAGTTCTCCCTTTTCATTTTTAAGACTAACAATTTGATTTTCCTCTTTCCTTTTTTTAATCAGATTTACTAAGGGTTTGTCTATTTTGTTGGTTTTTTCATAGAACCAACTCTTAGTTTTATTAATCAATTCAATAGTTTTTTTACTTTCAATTTTATTGATCTCACCTTTTACTTTTAGAATTTCAAGTTTAGTGTTTGACTGGGGGTTTTTAATTTGTTCCTTTTCTAGCATTTTTAATTGCAAACCCAATTCATTGACCTTCTCTTTCTCTATTTTATACAAATAGGCCTCTAGAGATATGAAATTTCCCCTTATTACCGCTTTGGCTGCATCCCATACATTTTGGTATGATGTCTCATTATTATCGTTTTCTTGGGTGAAGTTATTAATTATGTCTATGATTTGCTGTTTCACCCAATCATTCTTTAGTATGAGATTATTTAGTTTCCAATTATTTTTTGGTCTACTTCCCCCTGCTTTTTTGTTGAATGTAATTTTCATTGCATCGTGGTCTGAAAAGGATGCATTTACTATTTCTGCCTTACTACATTTGAGTTTGAGGTTTTTATGTCCTAATATATGGTCAATTTTTGTATAGGTTCCATGAACTGCTGAAAAGAAAGTGTATTCCTTTCTGTCTCCATTACATTTTCTCCAGAGATCTATCATATCTAACTTTTCTAGTATTCTATTTACCTCTTTGACTTCTTTCTTATTTATTTTGTGGTTTGATTTATCTAATTCTGAGAGTGCAAGGTTAAGATCTCCCACTATTATAGTTTTACTGTCTATTTCTTCTTGCAGCTCTCTTAGTTTCTCTTTTAAGAATTTAGATGCTACCCCACTTGGTGCATATATGTTTAATATAGATAGTGCTTCATTATCCATGCTACCCTTTAGCAAGATATAGTGTCCTTCCTTATCTCTTTTAATTAGGTCAATTTTTGCTTTAGCTTGATCTGAGATCAGGATGGCTACCCCTGCTTTTTTGACTTCACCTGAAGCATAGTAGATTTTGCTCCAACCTTTTACCTTTAACCTGCATGTATCTCCCCGCTTCAGGTGTGTTTCCTGTAAACAACATATTGTAGGATTCTGGCTTTTAATCCATTCTGCTAACCGCTTCCTCTTTATGGGGGAGTTTACCCCGTTCACGTTTATGGTTAGAATGACCAATTCTGTATTACTTGCCATCTTGTTAACCCCGGTTTATGCTTTCCTCCCTTCTTTCCCCTTTCCCCCCCTTCCAAGTATTAAGCTTGTGAGCACCCCTTGCTTCTCACAGCCCTCCCTTTTTAGTATCCCTCCCCCCGCCTTAGAGTTCCTCCCCCTATCTTACCCCTTTCCCTCCCAGTTCCCGTATTCCCTTCCGCTTAGCTTATTCCTTCCCTTTCCACTTTTCCCTTCTCACTTTTCAATGAGATGGGAGAAGTTTCACCATAGATTGAATATGTCTTAAGATTTTTCACTTAAAGCCAATTCTGAAGGCAGTAAGATACCCACTATATTCATCCCCCTCCATTCTTTCTCTCAGATATAATAGGTTTCCTATGCCTCTTCATGAGATGTACTACCCCCACTTTACCCTTTTTCTGGTACAATGTCCTTTCCACATCAATTTCTAGAACAAGGTATACATGTATTCTTTATACATCTATATAGTCAAAATATAGTTCCCAAGATTAATCTTTACCTTTTTAGATTTCTCTTGAGTTCTATATTTGTAGATCAAACTTTTTGTTAAGTTCTGGTTTTTTCATCAGAAATAGATGAAATTCGCTTACTTCGTTGAATGTCCATCTTCTTCCCTGGAAAAAGATGCTCATTCTCGCTGGGTAAGTTATTTTTGGTTGCATACCAAGTTCCTTAGCCTTTCGGAATATCATATTCCAGGCCCTTCGATCTTTTAATGTGGATGCTGCCAGATCCTGGGTGATCCTTATTGTGGCTCCTTGATACTTGAATTGGGTTTTTCTAGCCGCTTGCAATATTTTTTCTTTCATCTGAGGGTTCTGGCATTTGGCCACTATATTCCTTGGTGTTTTGATTTTAGGATCCCTTTCAGTGGGTGATCGATGAATCCTTTCAATGTTTATTTTTTCCTCTGTTCCTATGACTTCTGGGCAGTTCTCTTTGATAATTTCCTGGAAGACAGTGTCCAGGCTCTTTTTTTCATCATGTTTTTCTGGGAGTCCAATGATTCTCAGATTGTCTCTCCTGGATCTGTTTTCCAGGTCTGTTGTCTTCCCCAGAAGGTATTTCACATTTTTCTCCATTGTTTGATTTTTTTGGATTTGCTTGACTGATTCTTCTTGTCTCCTCGAGTCATTCAATTCCACTTGTTCAATTCTGATTTTCAGTGAAGTATTCTCTTCACTCACTTTTTAAAATCTTTCTCTAATTGTCCAATTGAGTTCTTTTGTTCTGTGGAATTTTTTTCCATTTCGCCAATTTTGTTTTTTAGAGAGCTGTTTTCTGTTTCCAGTTCACTAATCCTATTTTTCAAGGATTTTACTTCTTTATCCACTCTCTCTTTAACTTTCTCCAGGCTCTTTTGCCAAGCCTCCCTCTCCTTTTCCCAAGCCTCACTCTGCTTTCCCCATTTTTCTTCTAGCTCCCTTGTGAGAGCCTTTTTAATCACTTCTATGAGGTTCATCTGTGCTGACGAACAGACGATCTCCTCCTTTGGGGATTCACCTGGGGACTGCCTGTTTTTAGTCTCCTCAGGATTTAGAGTCTGCTCTCTATCTGTATAGAAGCTGTCAAGGGTTAAAGTCCTCTTCAGCTTCTTGCTCATTCTGTCTATTAATCAGAGACAAACTACCAAAGAAAAACAGAAAAAACTGGAGTCTTTCTTTGGGGGGGGGGGGGTGCTGGGTGTGTTATCGAGCTTCCTCTACAGACTGCAGGGGGCAGCAGTGAGGCACTAGCAGGACTGTGTTGCGCCTGCGCTCTGAGATCCCAAAGCGTGCTGAGTCACTGTGGGTGGGGAAGGGGGGGGCGGCCAGGTCCTGAGAGACTCCAGCTGTTTGGGGTTGTATTCTTCAGCCCCGGTGTTTTTAGCTTCTCTGCTGGGCTGTTGACTTGCTGCAGGTTCCAAAGCTGTAGCGAAGCTCTCCCCGCAGAGATGGCTGCGATCACTCCCCACCCCCTCTCAGCTCTGCTCCCGTGCTCTCACTGCCGCTGCCCTCAGCCTGCGCCCGATCTAAAACCGCCCCAGCCCTCCAGTAAAGACAGACCTTTCTTGGCGGATCTCAAGGATGGCTTCTCTTGGTAACTATTTGTGGGTTTTTTTCAGTCAAGCATTGATTCAGAGGCTTGTAATGAAGTGGATAGTGAGAGAAAGCGCGGAGCTTATGCAACTGTGAGCCTCCTCTCCGCCATCTTAACCGGAAGTCCCTTTTCCAAGGGCCATTTTCCAAGCATATGCCCATAGAGTGTTGTCCAATCGATAGTTAGCCTCACGTGCTCGGCTGTCCTGACCTCAGTGCATCAATTCAAGAGTTTTGGCCCTCTACAAATATTGTTCTGCAGTTCTTCTTTGGTCATAAAAAGATCTGATAAGTAAATTTTCTCTTGTTCTCCTAATTTGTTTATAGTATCATCTTTTATGCCCAAATCATGTATCCATTTTGATCTTATTTTGGTATGGGGTGTGAGATTTTCTGACATATTATTTTCCAGTTTTTCCAGCAAATTTTTGTCAAATAGTGAGTTTATATTCTAGAAGCTGGAGTTTGGGGATTTATCAGGTACTTGATTGCTATAGGCCTTATTATGTTGTGTGTATCTAATCTACTGATCTACCACTCTTTTCTTAACCAATACCAAATGGTTTTGAGTACTGCTGCTTTATAATATAGTTTTAGGTTTGGTACTACTAAGCCACTATCCTTCATAGTTTTTCATTAATTCCCATGATATTCTTGACCTTTTGTTCTTCCAGATGAGTTTTGTTATTATTTTTTCCAGTTCTATAAAATAATGTTTTGGCCGTTTCATTGATATGGCACTGAACAAGTAGACCAATTTAGGCAGAATTATAACCTATATTAGATTGACTCAGCCTAACAATGAAAAATTGATATTTTTTCAGTTGTTTAGATCTGATTTTATTTGTGTGAGAAGTGTTTTGTAATTGTGTCATATAGTTCTTAGGTTTGTCTTGGCAAGTAGACCTCCAAATACTTTTTTTTCATCTACAGTAATTTTAAAAAGAATTTCTCTTTCCATCTCTTGCTGATGGGCTTTGTCAGTAATATATAAAAATGCTGATGATTTGTGTGGATGAATTGGGGAAGTCCTTTAACTTATCCTCTACCCTATCAAGGATACTGATTTGATTTGTTTCCCTTAAGTAATACAGGAAAGTCAGAAGGGATTAAGGCTGACTTTTTTAATATATCTAGGGTAAGTTGATCAGTAGGTCTGATGCTAAAATTATCATCTGTGGCCTTTTGTGATTATCTTACTATTAATTCAGTTAATTTCCTTCATCAGTAAAGATAATTTTGGCCCATTCATTGCTTTTTTTTGTTGTTGTTGTTATCAAATAAACCAATAGAGTATAAATCTGACTATTCATCAGATTTACCTTGCTTTCATTATTCAACAAGTAAATCTTCATTTCTGTTCTTATGTGTTTTTGATAGCAACATGTGCTCTGGTTCTTCTTTGTGGTTCCATATTTATTATGTGGTATAGTCTGATTATGTTCATCATATGCCCATCATGGTCCTAATTTTTTAGTTCTTCAAAATTGGTAATATTTCATATTTCACAATCATACCAAAACACTGGCAGTTTTAGTGGTACTATCTTTCCCTAACCATTATTTAAGAGAGAAGTTTCAGGCCATTAAGTGATTCCAGAAATTTCTTAAAGTCAATTCAGACCACATTTCTTCTATTTAATTCTAAATCCAAATAATTTTCAATTTGTAGTATCTATATACATATCTACATGTGTACAAAAACATTTTTATTTATGTATTTTCTATCTTATCTGTCTACTGGTAGACATAGTCTAAGATTATCCTTATAATCATATATAAAAATCTGATCATAGGGCAATTATCATTCCCCAGTTTTTTCAGATTTTGTGAGTGGTTAGACTTTTGAATGATTTTATCATATATATCTGCGTCTATAAGTATAAACTATAGATACTGCATATGCACATATGTATGGTCTGCTTGTGGTATGAAGATCTATTACTATCCTGTCATTGTCCAGGAATGACTTTGTGAGTAAACTCTCCCAATAAACCTATCAGTAAAAAAAAAAAAAAAAAAAAAAAAAAAAGTAAATTTATGTGTAATAATAATGTGTAATATATGCTTATAGACACAGAGCTATAGTTATATAAAACTTCTCCAAAGTTTAACTATCTGCATTTTTTAAAAGCAAGTGGATAAAGAATATACACACAAATGCATACATATATATATGTATATATATATAGTTATAGTTATATATGTTTTATATACTTAAGAATATATATATAGTATTTTCAAATTATATGTATGACCATATTTATATACATAATATGCATGCATATATGTACATATTATTTATTCACTTACTTTAAAAAATATAAATCTATTTATCTATTGATATATGCAAATATATATATATATATATACATATATATGTCTTCAATTGGTTAAAAAAAACATAGTAAATGTATTGATTTGCATTACTTAATTATATTTATATATTACAAAGGAAGTTGCTATGGAATAATGGGTGATTCATTGAAAAATGACTCAAAAGAAAATTGGTATGAAACTTTAAAATTTAATTTTAATTAAAAAATTAAAAATTTAAAATACAGGTATTAAAAAAGAAAAAAAAAAAGAAATGTAGCTTATGACTTTCATCATTGCTGCTACTGGCAAAATTTCAGAAGAAAAAGACCAATTTAGAATGTGACAGCTAGTTAAAGATAGAACAACTAGTTAAAAGATGACTAAGAACAAAATTTTGGACTTTGGATCATCCCTTAAGAGTAATGGATTCTTAATCAGCATGGATACTCTCAAGATTGGTAATATATAATAAATATTTTCTGTGTATGTGTATAGACACATATATGTCTATTTAGATAAATATTTATATATTTATGTATGTAGGGTATACATATACATAAATGTGTTTATGTGCATATGTGGGAAGAAAGCATAGACTTAGAGTTAAGAAAATCTGAATTCGAATCTCATCTCACACATTTACAAATTAGGCTTAATCTCTGTTGATCAAAATTTCCTCATCTGTAAAATGGTGTTAATAGCAGTACTCTTACCTCCTGAAATGGTGATGAGCATTGAATGAGATAATATTTTAAAAGTATTTAGCAACCTTAAAGCACTATACAAATGCCATATTCTTTTAAGGTATCTAGTGTCACAATGTGTAGAGCATTGAACCTTGAGTCAGAATAGTTGAGTTGAAATGTAGTCCTGGACACTTACCAGCTGTATGACTCTGAACTTAACTGTCATTTACTTTCTGCCTGCTTTAGTTTCTTCAATTATAAAGTGGGAATAATAGTTGCACTTATAGGGTTATTATGTAGATCAAATGAGATAATAATTTTAAAGTACTTACCAAGAACTGGCATATTAGAAACACTATATAAATGATAGGTGTTTATTATTATTATTATTAAATTACAGAACTGTATTCCCTGAAACCTCTACCCAATGACATATTATCAGTTTCCTGGCCTTGAACCTTAGAGATGAGTTAGATAGTATATTGCCTTTAAGAAGATGAATGAGACTTGAGGTCCAGCAAAGACTCCTTGTATATTGTACTCTGGCTTGACTAGGAAGATCTTAGCCTGAGAAAATTGAATCTTTTCATCAATATAGCCTGCCATCTCATCCTTGTATATTCCTGCCATGAGGATATACTACTGATACTCCCTTAGTCTGGTAGAGGGGCATCTAGAAACCTCCAAGTCATACCACTGAAAGGTGAAGTGAAATGAAAACATCTGTAATTATAACAGTTTCCTGAGAAAGATCCCAGATGTTGCTTATAGCTTAAAGCTATTTATCTAACTCAGCCTAGTTCTTACTTCTTTCTTCTGTTTAACTTTTATATAGCTCTTTAACACTCACCTTCTCTGAGTCCTTCATTCATTTCTCATAGGAAATCTATATTACCAAAGTCTGACCTCATTATTGCATGAAGAATGATGTGGAACAAGTTTCTAAGGCACAGCCTAATTCATATCTTACAGGTTTTTTTTTTTCCATGTTATTTCTAACATGTTTTAGTTGAGCTTACAAAAGGGCTTTTTGTTTTCTAGGA
Organism: Antechinus flavipes; assembly: GCF_016432865.1. Classification (NCBI taxonomy): domain Eukaryota; kingdom Metazoa; phylum Chordata; class Mammalia; order Dasyuromorphia; family Dasyuridae; genus Antechinus; species Antechinus flavipes. Next base: position 295,004,636 of record NC_067401.1, on the reverse strand, counting down.
GAGTAATTCTGCAAATTTCCAATTTCTCAGGAAATCTATAAGTATACAGTGGTCCTGTAATATGCAAATTTCATATAATTATGCAAAATGAAAGTCAAAATGTGCCAATTTTTCAACCAAAATAAAAAGTTAAATGTCTTAGAAATGGTTATGTGCTGAAATCAATGGTGAAAGAGAGAGAAGAATAAAAAGATAGGAACTTGCTATCAAAGGCTTCCCATAAACTATTTGTTAAATTGAAGTTTTCCAGTAAATTTTAAATCATTCTTGCCTCTTTGAAATTTAGGTTTTTATGAATACATAATGTATATCATTTTATTGGCAAAGTTCTTTGCTATTCCTTCTAAAAAATCTCACAAATATATCACATGCCAAGTTAATGCTATTTCACCCAGGTTTATGAAGGTAGATATTGAAGAAGTGAGATGATTTCCCCAGAGTCCTCATAATTACTGCCATGGTTAGGATCAGAAGCCATAGGCCTTCAAATCTAATCCCACCTGCTGCCTATCATACTACTTTGGCTTTTCCTTTCAGATTTAATTTGAAAGTAATCCTTTTTTCTTGGCAATGATTATTAGCATTTCACAGCAAAAGCTCATGCAGATTTCTTATTTATGTTTGTGTCAGAAATCACATTGTGTCAGATGGCCATGGTAATGATTCTAGCAAGATTATCCAGAAAGAGATAAATGCTATTCATATTGCATTTCAACCAACCTCTCCATAATATGGAATTATAGTCATAATCACTTGACATGTATCTATTGCAAATACATGGTATTAAGCTTGTTCTCATATTTATCTTTGCCAAAAGATAACTAACTACACTCTTCAAATGTGGAACATGATGGAGGCTGGGAGAAGATAAAAGCAACACATTGTCTTACAGATTCATTAAGCAAGAGGAAATATACAAAGCTCTATGGAGATGGGACAAATTCATTAATTTTTATCAAATGACATATAGGTTCTTGTGACATCACATTCACTTCACATGTACTCACAAAAGTAAGGGCTCTTAGCAAATATGTAAAACCACAAATATTTTGTTCAACCATTGGACTGTACGAATGGAGACATAAGAAAATTTGTGAGATGTAAGCTAGTTTTTCAAGGCAATTTGAAAAGATGGAAGGCTGAAGCTTTCCATAAGTGAGGAAAGGATAATTTCATCTAACGGATCAATTAAAAGAAAAGCACTTATAAAGGAAAACAAAAAAAAAAAATAAATATGCATACATACACAAACATAGAAGTAGCTTTGTAAAGTAAAATGTAGGTCACTTTAAAAAGATGACTTGTGTCTGAAGTGATCTCCTTTAAAATTATTATTCATATGTTATAGCCAGTAATTTCATATATCAGGTTATAGCAGAAAGAATAGTGCAGGGACCTGAGGCTAGCAGCATCTTGATTTAGTTATTAACAAGATTGTAACAATAGGATAATCTCTTGCTTTCCTTGAGGCAGTTTCCATCTGTAAAATCAATAATTATCCTGCATAAGTTCTTAGTTCTCTTATAGCTTTATAATTTCATACTTCTAAGAATTTAAACTTCTATTATATTTCCACTCTTCTATTTTTTTTTTTTGGTTTCTTTTAATTTCAGTTTCTAAATCGCCTGAGGAAAGAATTTAATAAATTAGTATAAGGAAAGTGCTGGGGATTTTTATTGGGGTTATTATATTATATTATAATATATTATATATTATTGGGATTATATATTATATTGGGATTTTTTTTTAAAAAAAGTTTTTAAAGATAATATCAGTCTACTTTTGCATCCTAGAATTTGGAAATGGAAACTGATTTCAAAATTTATCCTTTCTAACTTCCACCTGATATAAGAATTCCTCATATGATACTTCTGATAGAAAGTTCTCAAGTCTCTGAACACTCCTACTGACAGGTATGGTAATCTCTGGGAATGACTGAGTTGAAAAATCAGACAGTTTTATATGAAAAACTATAAGTATACAGTGGTCCTATAATATGCAAATTTCATATAATTATGCAAAATGAAAGTCAAAATGTGCCAATTTTTCAACCAAAATAAAAAGTTAAATGTCTTAGAAATGGTTATGTGCTGAAATCAATGGTGAAAGAGAGAGAAGAATAAAAAGATAGGAAGAAGCTTTTGCTATCAAAAGCATTTCTTTGTGATGTCTTTGAATTTTCAGCAAGTGTAATTATTACTTAATCTAGTTAAAGTATAATAAGCATTCTTTGGACACTGGTAATCAAGTGTGGTAAATAATGGAATCTCTGTATGCTGACATCTAGGGAAAGGAGAGGAGGAAGGATAACTGACTAAATAGATATGGAAGTCAGTGGGGTGAATGGGCGAGGTGGGGTGGGGAAGAGAGAACCGAGCATAACAATGATTGGGGAAATGAAGGTATGCCTGATTGTTAAGGCCTGGCAAGATAGAAAAAAGCCTATATTTGAAAAACTAGGAAGAAAGTGTGTTATGGAAGAAGCAAGTGATTTTCTCTTTCAAATCCTGAGACTGAATGTAACCTTTGTGTCTTATTCACTTCTTATTTCTCAATACCAGTACCTGGGGAGTAATGACAAAACAAAAGCAAATGTATTATATGTGAATAGCACCTTTCTAAACCTTCAGTATTCTGTAAACAGGAAGAAAATGTACTGGTACACTCAAATGGAATGGTACTTAGGGTTTAGTTGGGATCAATGTGACAATGAATAAGTACACTACACTAAAAAGGATACATTCTTAATCTTTTATGAGACAGTCATTTCACCTTGAAGAATTCTAATTATTCTTGACACTGAGGCATTTTATCTAATGCTCATATAAATATATAGTAAAAGCATAAATTTTTAATAGTATGTTATTTTTCTAATTGCATGTCAAAGACAATTTTAGCATTCATTTTTACAAGATTTGAGTTCCAATTTTTTCTTCTTTCCTTTTTAACCTCTCCTCCTTTTAAAAATTGGTAGACAATTTGATATAGGTCATACATGTTCTATCATATAGAATATATTTTCATATTAATCATAATTGTGAAACAAGAAACAGATCAAAAGAAAAAAATAACATGAAGAAATAAGTGAAAAAAACAACAACATGTAGCTTTTCTAGTTTTTGTCGAATTGTGATTTTTTATCCCCAAAGCTAGGGTCTTTGTTTTTATCAAACACTAGGTTACTATCCACCAGTCTATTTACCTGATAGTTTTGATGATCACTACTTTATGATATGGTTTGAGATTTCTTGTTCTTTCCTTTGTATTTTTCATTAATTCCCTTGCTTTTTAAAAATAATTCTCTATATGGATGCTAGGCATATGCCAAGGGTATTCTGAAGATAGCTCACACCAGCTTGTAATAACCAAATGTTAAATTTTCAATGTAAATATTTAGCCCTTAGGAATTGATAGATGCTACTAATCAAGTTTTGATTCATTGTTTTTTGATGGTATAGACTTAAGAAAGTGACAGAGAAAATGTTAATAAGGAAGATTAAACTTTAATTCTTTTGATATTTTTGATCATTTGCCCTTGTTCTTTCAAATAATTTTTGGCAATTTGATTTGTATAGCACTGAATAAGTAAATTAATTTAGGTAAATTTTCATTTTTATTATATTGTCTTGGCCTTACCTATAAGCAATTGATATTTTTCCAGTTGTTTAGATTTCACTTTATTTGTAGGAAAAGTGTTTTGTAATCATGTTTATATAATTCCTGAATTTATCTTGGCAGGTAGACTTCTAACTAATTTATATTGTTTACAGTTATTTTAAATGGAATTTCTCTTTCTATCCCTTGTTTTGGGTTTTGTTGTTCATGTAAAAAAATGCTGATGACTTATGTGTTTGTCTTATACCTTGCAACTTTGAAAAAGTTATTAATTTTTTCAAGTAACTTTTTGTTTGATTCTTTAAGTATAATATATCATCTGCAAAGAGTGATAATTTCTTAAACTGTGATTCATGACTTCATTTGGGGTCTCAGTGAATATGGAGGTTGTAAATTATGATTTATTATCAGTAAATGTTGCATTTGTATATCTATATATACCTATATACTTGGGATTATGGAAAAATTTCTCAAGTAAAAAAGGGTAATGTGGAAAAAACTTTAAAAACCTTGCATATAGCCAGAATTTGTAGACCACATTGAACAATTGTGGTGATAATGGCATCCTTGCTTCTTAAGATTCCTGCTCTTATTGGCAAGGTTCTAACTTATCCCCATTCCAGATTATGCTTGCTAGTGCTTTTAAATACTGTTTATCACTTCATTCTCTTCATTTCTATGTTTTTTAAGGTTTTTTTTTTAATAATAGGAAGTGGTGCTGTATTTTACCAAAAGCTTTTTCAGCACCTATTGAGTTAACAATATGTGATTTTCTTTTTTTTTTTTTTTGGTTGTTGTCGTTATTGCTGTTGCCATTATATTAATAGTTTTCACAATATGACCGGGTTATAAAGTTCAATCTTTTTGATTAAAAATTAAATTTTGATTTAGTATCAGTAACATAGCTTTATCATAAAAGAATTTGGTAAGACTCCTTGCATGTTTTTCTAATAGTTTATATAATATTGGAATTTTGTCCTTTGAATGGTAGAATTTACTGATGAAATCACCTGGGCCTGGGAATTTATTCCTAAGACATTTCTTAATAGCTTAATCAATTTCTTTTTCTATGATGTGATAATTTAGGAATATATTTTCTGTTCTGCTAATCCATGTAACTTATATTTTATTAAATATTTCTCAGATGTAATTTTATTGCATTGTGATTCAAAAAGAATACATTTAATATTTCTTCTTTTGTACTTGAATATAAGCTTTATGCTATATTGTATAGTCATTTTTTGTATATTGATGCTGAGAAAATGTGTCCAGTTTTCTCCAAAGGTCTGGCAGATCTAAATTTCTAATTTACCTCTTTAGTTTCTTTTTTGGTTGGATTAATCTAAGTTCTGAGAAAGACAGTAGAAATCCCTCACTACTATATTTTTGAGTCTCCTCCTGTAATTGACTTAACTTCTTTAGGTATTTGGATGTTATTCTACTTGCTGCATTTATATTTAATATTGTCATCACTTCATTGACTATGGTATCTTTTAGCAAGGTATGGTTGTCTTCCTTATCTTTTTTCATCTACTTTTGCTCTTACTTTGAGACAGAATTGCTACCATTGATTAAAAAAAATAATTCTGATGAAGCTTAATTGATTCTACTTCTGCATCTTACCTTTACTCTGTGTGTGCCTCTCTTCTTCAAGTGTGTTTCTTGTAAATCACATATTGTGCAATTCTGCTGTTTAATCTATTCTGCTATCTACTTCCATTTTATGGGAGAGTTCATCACATTTACATTTACTGTTATTATTAATACATGTATATTTCCTTCCATATTTCTCTCTCCATTTATCTTCTCTCCTTCCTTTCATCTTTTTCTCTTCCTAAGTGTTTTGCTTCTATCTACAATTTCCCCTGATCTGTTCTCCTTTCATTAGTCCTGATACTCCCTATTTTACTTAATGTCCTCTCCTCTTACTTCATATTGGGTAAGATAGATTTTTGTACTCAACTAATTGTGTTACTATTCCCTCTTTGAGATAATATTGTTGAGAGTAATGTACAAGAATTGCTTTCCCCCACCCTCCTATCTTACCTTCCCGTGAGAACCTCTTTATAGAAATAATTTGTACAGTTCTTCCTCTTCCTTTCTTTTGCATTTAGTGTGCTCCTTTTTCTTACACCTTAATTTTTATGTTATTCCTTCAAATCCACCTTATATCCACTCCCCTTGTTTATATATATTCCTTCTAGCTGTATTATTAATGTTACAATTTTTAAAATTACAGGTATCATCTTCCCATATAGGAATGCAAACTGTTTACTTCTATTGAATACCTTAAGAATTTTTTTCCCTTTTTACCTGTTTATATTTGGTTCTTGATATTAGAGATATATTTTTTTGGTTTTAGTCCTCCTCTTCTTATGAAACCTTGAAGTCATTCTATTTAATTTTATGACAACTTTTCCCCAATATGTATTATACTTACTTTTGCTGGGTAGGTGATTCCTGGTTATAATCCTAACTTCTTTGTTTTCCAGAATGTCATGTTCCATTGCATCCAATCTTTTAATGTTGCAGTAGCATAGTCCTATGTAATGCTAATTTTGGCTCCTTGACAGTAAAATTGTTTATTTCTGGCTACCTGTTGTATTTTTTCCTTGACCTGATAATTCTGAAATATGGCCTTAATGTTCCTTAGAGTTTTTATTTTGGAATATCCTTCCTGAGGTTATTAGTGGATTCTTTCAATTCATATTCTGTCCCATAGTTTCTCTGATAATTTCTTAAAAGATGCTATCCAGATTCTCCTTTTAATCATGACTTTTCAATTCTGACATTGTCTCTCCTGAGTCTATTTTCTGGTTTTGTTCATGAGGCATTTTATATTTTCATCTTTTTCATTCTTTTGCATTTGTTTGATTGATTCTTGTTGTCACATAAATTTATTAGTTTACACTTGTCCAATTGTAAGTTTTAAGGTGTTGTTTTTGCTCAATTAGCTTTTGTACTTTTTTTTTTCCCATTTAGCCAGTCATATTCTTTAAGGAGTTGTTTTCTTCAAGGAGTTTTTCTATCTCCCTTTCCATTTGGCCAGTTTTATTTTTTAAACAATTGTTTTCTTTTTTCAGCTGTTGATGCTTTTCCCCCCATAATTTTCTTCCTTTTTTCTCATTTCTGTCTCCAGTTTTCTCTACCTCTCTTATTTGATTTTTATAGTCCTTTTAAAGTTCTTCCATGAGTTTTTTTGACCACTTCCATTTTTCTTTGGAGTTTTGCATATAAGAGTTTTGATTTTAGTGGCCTTTTCTGATTTTGTCATCTTCTATGTTACTACAATAATTCCTTGTAGTTGTTGCTATTTTTAATTTTTTTTTCTTGCTCATTTTTTTTTTTTTGGCCTTTCTTCTTTTCTTTTAGATTTTTCCTCTGCTCCTGCTGGAATATAAGGGGCCATGTCTCAGGCTTCTTGTGTCTGTGGCTATAAACACTGATTCGTTACTTAGTAATGAACTGATGTTTCTATGAGGCCCACTTGGGACTCTATGCTAAGTGAAAGGGGTAAAGGTTAACTTGCACTTTAGGAGGCCCTTGGATCTTGTGCTTATCTGTTACTGAGGCAAAATCCTAGTTTTGGTGTCTTGTGTGTACTGAAGCCATGAGCTATTTCTGCATTTCCCCTGAGATATATAGGAACATGTGGTAGTCTTGCTGCTGGCAGCTGCTTGTTTGTCCAGAAGTATGTTGAATATGTAGTAGTCCATTTTTTTAAGGATTACCAGAGTTGTCATTTATCTGTTTGTCTGGGGCTACATGGAAGCAAGTGGAGTCTGGGATCCAGAAGTTTCATCTTTACCCTGGGTTATCCTGAAGCACCTTGGCAGTTCTTAGAGGTGGAGTCTGCCCATTTCCTCTAGCTATGTAGGGGATCTTGTGCTGGTGTTTACCTTATACACCACATTGGTGCTCAGGATCTACTACTGGTTTGCTGAGGAAATGCTTGTTGCTGGCTTGCTGGAATGCTTCTCCTGGACTGGGCTTCCCTTTTACCCAAGTGAGACCAACTTTTCTTGCCAATGTTCCAAATATTTTAGGTTCAAAAATTGTTTTCTCCCACTTTTTTTTGTGTTTTGTTTGTTTTGTTTTTTACTGGTTTTGCTATTCCAGTATGTTTTGGATAGCTATTTTTTGGTTGTTTGGAAGCAAATATGGGAGAATTATGGTGATTTACCACTTATTCTGCTACAGTGGCTCCTGGAATTTTGGATCAAAACCATAATTTTCTCAAGATATTAATAATCAAATCTGATCAACTTAAATGAAATAGCATATCTTTAATCAAATAAAAAAGATTTCAAGATTTTTTAAAACTAAATTTAAGGATTTTGATTAAAAGTATTATCAACAGAATTACTAAGTTGACTTCTCAATGCATGGTAAATGGGAAAGGAATATTATAAACAACAACAAGAAGAAGAAGCACCTTATATTGGAGGATCTAGTACATGCAACAGACTTGCAAACTCAGTGTTGCCGTTGAAGTGTATCAAGGGTGCGTGAATCTTCAAAAATCAATTTGCGATTTTCTCAGCAAAGATACTGGAAAGGTTTATTATTTTCTTTTCCAGCTTATTATAAGTGAGAAAAATGAGGCAAAAATTGGTTAGGTTGATTTTAAAAAGAAATAAGAAAATCAAATACCAACATCAAAAATAAAAAAAAGTTGTAATTGCCACCAAAGAAGAAGAAATTAAAGCAATAATTAAGAACTATTTTGCCCAACTGCATGCCAATAAATCTGACAATATAATTGAAATGGGTGAATATTTACAAAATATATATAGTTCAGATTACTAGAAAAGGAAATAAAATATTTAAATAACTATGTTAGAAACAGAAATTGAACAAGTCATCATTGTACTTCCTAAGTAAAAATTTTCCAATACTGTATAAAATATTCAGAAAATTACTAATTAGTAATTAGTAATTACTAATAATTACTAAATTATTTTTATGATCCAAATATGGTAATTAGGGAACAAAACTATCACTTTTTTGTAGAAATGTCATGCTTAGAAAATCTTAGACAATCAAACCTACTTGGTTTAATTAACAATGATATAAATCAGCAGCCTTTCTTTAATATCATCAAAAAAAAATGTCCAGCAGTAAGGGATAGAAAAAGAATTTCCATTTAAAATAGCTATAGATAATATAAAATATTTGGGAGTCTATCTGCCAAAATCATACCAAGAACTATATGAACACAATTACAAAAGCTTTTCCACACAAATAAAAAAAAAACAACCAATTGCTAATGAGTAGGCCAAATTAATATTTAAAAAGGACAATTCAGCTGAAACTAATTTCTTTATTCAGTGCCATTACAGTCAAACTACCAAAAATTTTACTTTATAGAGCAAGAAAAAAAGAATAAAATCCATCTGAAAGAACAAAAGTCCAAGAATATCAAGGGAAGTAAAGGGACAGTGCAAAGGGGGCCTAGCTGCACCAAATCTAAAGCTCTATCATGAAGCAACAGTTATTAGAACTCATGGGTATTAAGTAATAGTGTGATTGATTAGTGGAATTGTTTAGGCATATTAGATAAAATAGTCAATGATTACAAACCTGAAGAATCCAGCTAAGATAAGAACTCACTATATGACAAAACCTGCTTGGAAAGCAGAAAAATAGCATGGCAGAAACTAGACATTGACCAAAAAAATAAGATCAAAATGAGTAGATTATTTAGACAGAAAGAGTGATACTGTTAGCACATCAGGAGAGGAAAAAATAGCTTATCTATCAGATCTATGGAGAAGAGAAGAACTTGAGATCAAAACAGAAGAGAGAGAACTTTATGAAATACAAAATGGATAATTTTGATTATATTGAAATAAAGATAATGCAATCATGAATAGAAAAAAGAAAGAAATCTGAGAAACATTTTTTATTGCCAGTGTTTCAGAGAATGGTTTACTTTATCAAATATATAGATCTCTTTCTCAAAATACTTTCTCAAATTTATAAGAATAGAATTCCTCAATTGATAAATGGGCAAAGGACATGACAGTTTTCAGATGAAGAAATTAAAGCTATCTATATTTTTATTTAAAAAAATTCTCTAAATCACAATTGATTAGAGAAATGCAAATTAAAACAAATCTGAGGTATCATCTTATACCTACCAGATTGTCTAATATGACAGAAAAGGAAAATAACAAATACTGGAAAGGATGTGGGAAAATTGGAACACTAATACACTATTGGTGGAGTTGTGGACTGATCCAACCATTAAAAAAAAGCAATTTGGAACTATGGCCAAAGGGCAAGCAAACTGGGCATAACCTTTGGTCCAGCAATACTAATACTAGGTGTGTATCACAAAGAGATCCTCAAAAATGGGGAAAAAAAAGATTCACATTTACCAAAAAACGTTTATAGCATCTCTCTTTGTGGTGCCAAAGAATTGGAATTTGAAAGAATGCTCATCAACTGGGCTGAAGGAATAAATGTTAAAGAATACTATTATACTATGGAAAGATGACCAGGTGGATTTCAGGGGGAAAAACCCAACAGGGAAAGATTTACATGAATTGGTAACATTGTGTGATGATAAACATAGATAGTTTTTGTTCTTTTCAATAATCTAAGACAATTTCAAAAGACTTAAGATGAGAAACGTAAAATTCAGAGAAAGAATTATGGAGGCTTGAATGTATATTGGAAGCATGCCATTTTCATTGTTTTTTGTTTTTTTCTGTGCATTTTTTCCTCCTGTTGCTCTGAACAAGATTAACATGGAATGTATATTTAATATGATTGCACATATATAATCTATATCAGATTTCTTGCTCTCTTGAGGATGCAGAGGGAATGAGGAAGAAAAATGGAAATCAAAATCTTATAAAAATAAATGTCGGAAGTATAAAAAAATATGAAAAAAAAAACCAACCAAGCTGAAACATAACCTAGAGCTATTTTTTTAAAAAAGAAGAAAATGAAAAATCACTTCCATATTTTTGCCAAGAAAACCCCAAATGTCATCATGAAGAGTTGGACATAACTGGAAAAAAAACTGAATGAGAATAACAAAATTTGTATTTATCTATACAAATGTTATTTTTCCTCAGTAAAGTCCTTGTTACTAGGGACTATTTTATTTTTGTCTTTTTGTCCCCAGTGGTTTATATAGTGTTTAGCACATAGAAAATTGTTAATTGAACTGAGTGGAAAAAGGTCAGTATAAATTTTAAAATAAATTAGGAATTTTAAAAATCAAAGAAGACATTAATAAAATTAAATGTAAAAATATTGAACTAATAAATATAGTCATGAGCTGGCTTTATGGAAAAAAATAAAGTTTCTTCTTAATTTGGCATTTGCTTCTTGGCATAGGGGGTGCTGTCCCAAGCTTCTTGTTCTGGAGATCTTGGGTAGGGTCACCTGGCTTTGAGTACTGCAGTCTTAGGTTTTTGGTGACTTTCTCACTGTCCTAGAGTATGTCCAATTTAGTTGCACCTGTAGTTAGCTGACTTCTAGGGCAGACAGATTGATTTCTGTCCTGTGGACATAGGATCCACCACTTCTCTGGTTTGCAACTTCTTGTCAAGTTAGGGGTCTTGGTTGCTGACCTGTGCTGTGTCTAACTGCTTTCCACTGCCTTGCCCAGACACCATCAGAGTTGGGCTGCTCTACCCTTTCGTCCAAGCAACACTGATCTTTCCTGAAATCTTTCCAATCTATCTTATGCTGGGAAAATTGTTTCATTCTGTCTCTGTAGTTCTGTTACATAAGGCTATTTTAGGGTAAGTATTAACAACAGGGAGAATCAGGAAAGACCTCATATTGAATGAAGGTGGTACTTAAGGATATTCTTGAAGGGACCTAGATCTTAGAAAAATATGGAAATCAGGAAAAGATCATTTAAAGCATTGAGGATGGCCTTTGTGAAGATTTTGTAAACTGAGAGATTTAATTAGGTGTTAATGAGATATGATTCATAGTTAGAGGAGGAAAAAGTGAAAGCATTTCATTGACATTGATCTAAAGCATGATTCACTGCCTTTTTTTTTTCTTCTTAATTTTAATTATTTAATGAATAAAAACCAATTTTCCCCTTCTTGGCTTTCCTTCTACTAGGGAAAAAGAGAAAAAAGAAAACCATTGTAAGAAATATTCATGGCAAAGTAAAACAAATTTCCTCATTGTCTATGTCTAAAAAAGTATGTCTCATTATGTACCTTGAGTCAATCAATTCTCTGTCAGAAGGTAGATATAATGCTTTATCACAATTTTCTTGAAATCATGATCAGTCATTGTTTTTTTTTTATCAGACTTTCAATGTGATTGTATTGTTAAAATGTTATTTTACAAATTTTGATTTTGTAGCATTTATTCTGCATCAATTCATCTGTCTCCTCAGCTTTCCTGAAATCATTTTTTAGGGCATAATAGATCTCTATTATAATTGTATACCATAATTTGTTTAAAAATTCCCAAATTGATGGTTGTCCCCTTAGTTTCCAATCACTTGCTAAAGGTACACATGAATAGTTACTATAAATATTTTGCTACATATAGGTCCTTTCTTTCAGAGTTAGATAAAAATAAGCAAATTATTTTGAAATGACCTTATATAAGTGACCTGAGTGCATCTTGGTTGATTCCTAGATAATTGATATGTATTGGAGATTTTTTTTTAAATTTAATTTTATTTAATAATAACTTTGTATTGACAGAATCCATGCCAGGATAATTTTTACACAGCAATATCCCTTGCAATCACTTATGTTTTGTTTTTTCCTCTCCCTCCCTCCTCCCCCCCCCAAGATGGCAAGCAGTCCTATATATGTTAAATATGTTGCAGTATATCCTAGATACAATACATATTTGCAGAACCGAACAGTTCTCCCACTGCACAGGGAGAATTGGATTCAGAAGGTAAAAATAACTCGGGAAGAAAATCAAAAATCAAATAGTTTACATTCATTTCCCAGTATTCCTTCTTTGGGTGTAGCTGTTTCTGTCCATCATTTATCCAATGAAACTCAGTTAAGTCTCTTTGTCAGAGAAATCCACTTCCATCAGAATACATCCTCATACAATATCGTTGTCGAAGTGTATAATGATCGTATTGGAGATATTTTGAATTGAATTTCTCCATCTCTTGAGTTTTGTTAACAATATGCATAAAGATTGATTTCTGTGGATTATTTCCATCAAACAATTTTAGTGATATTATTGGTTTAATTGTTTCTGGCCATTTAATTTTCAAGATTCTCTAATTAACCTATCATATTATCTTGAATAGAGAAAAGGTTAGCTCTTTGCTATATTTAGTATTTATAGAACTGTATCAAATAATAGTGGTGACAATGAAAATCATTACTTTTTGCTTCTAATATCATTTCATTACAGAGTCGTCTTTCTCTTGGTCTTAGATAAGTTATTTTTTATCATAATAAGGAAAGGTCATTTTATTGCTATGATTTTTAGTATTTTTTGAAGAAGTTCTGTATTTTATTAAAAACTTTTTTGTATATTTATATGATTATTGTCACATATTGCTTATTTGTGTGTTATAATAATAACTGAAATTTATGAGTTGCTAAAATTTGCTTTATGTATTTACATTTATTTTTCTTTAATATATTTTATAATATTGAATCATCTTTGCATTTTGATAGAAATTCAATTTTACTATCTTCAATAATCTTGTTAACAGATTATATCAATATTCATTCAATGTCATTATCTTATGATTTCTTTCTCTGTTTTATCTCTTCTGGTTTGGAAATAGAATCATATTTTTATTTCCTTAAAATATTTGATAATGTGCCTTTTCTTCATTTTACAGATGATTTAGGTAATATAAATTCTGTTTGTATTGTTTTGACAGTATTAAATTGTAGGTAATTTCTTTTTAGGTTTTTTCTTTAAGAATTTATTATGACATCTAATTTAATTTCTAAAATAATGTAATTTTAAATCACATATTTCTTAATCTGGTAATCTGGGCATTTCATATTTCTATAAATATTAATTAATTAATTAAAATTTTCCTTTGTTGGCATATGATTTTGGCATAGTAGTTTCTAACATTTATTTTATTTTTTCTCTGTCGTTTGTGATTTGAAATTTTTTTCAATTTCAAATTTGAAAATTTTATTTTATTTTCCAGGAATTCACAATCTTTAGCAGTATTTTTAGAAGTCACATTTATCCTCATATGAAACCCTGAAAGTCAGTGTATTTTTCACATAGTGTAAATATCTTGACATTTTTGTCAAGTATTCAATAAGGAATTTTGTGGAAGATGTTGTTTATGAAAAGATAAGACAAGAACAGTATCAGTTTGAAATCTATAGTGATCCTTGTTTGGACTTCCTCATAATAATCACTAATTTTTCTTAATGTGTTATATAACATCAAAGTGCTAACATACTGGGTGATATCTAATATGAAAGAGACTTTTACTGAGCTGGATCACACACAATAATCTTAATTTACTGTAAAAATGTTGCTAAGATCTAGCTCAGTGATGCTTCTACTCAGATAAAACCCATGATGCATGGAATTCCACATCTGTTCAGCATGTTTCATAGGGATGTTATCAGGGCATCCACTTGCTTTTCGAAGTATAAACTCCTAGTTACTTATCTTTCCTAATCTCTAATAGCATAATTTTAGTGCCTATATTACTCTCATTATTATGGTGTTCTCCAAGATCCTGAATGTAGATTCCCTGCTGTTTAAATATAGATACATGTTCCAATGAAACAGCCCACCTTTCTATTATTCATATAATATCAAGAAATAGCTACATTAATATCCCACAGCAGGGCAGCAATAACCACTACTCATTTTCTCTCTTTCTCTGTTATTGAACAGGCTTTCTCCTGATGACACCTGTGGATCCATATTCTGTTTGTTTCATTAATATTTATAAAGCACCCACTAGGTAAAGGCATTGTACTTTGTCCCTTGGTATTGCAAAACAACCAAATAGACTTCCCTAAAGAACTCACAAGGAGGGATATAATTTCTGCAAAAAATAATGAAATACAAGATGACGTGAGGAGAGGGAGAGCAGTAACAACCAGGGGGATCAGGAAATGTTTCATAAAGGAGGTGACAGCTCAGTTAACCTTTTAAGGAAACTAAACATTCTAAGAAATAGATATGAAGAGGCAAGGATTTCCTATGGGAGACTGCCTGTGGAAACAGAAAGAGGTATTATTTAGAATTCAAGTTCATGGAATAATTGATAGACCAATTTAGTTGGAATGTAGAATATGTAAAGGGAAGGATTGTATGTAATAATTCTAGAAAGGGAATTTGGAGATAAATTATGGAGGTGCTTTAAACATCAGTAAAGCTGAGGTTATTAATATTTTTTGCATCAGAGACATTTTCGAGTTTGGTGAAACCTGTTGATGCCTACTTTGAAAAATTTATCAAAATCTATAAAATATAGTTTATAGTATTATAAAGAACCTAATTATATTAAAATACACTTATTTAAAACAAAGTTCAAGAACCCTATCTAAGGAAAAAAAATGAAGATTTTTTGAACAAGAAAGTGATACTCTCAGAACAGAACCATAGGAAAGAAATCTAAAAATTTTTGTGAATGATGAATTGGAGAAGAGAAAACTTGGATTCCTAAAATCTAACTGGAGGATGAGGTACTGGAATTGTGTTCATGAGGTTTTAATTGAGGCTTCTCTAAAAATAAAGAGGAGTGTAGAAAAAAAATAAATGTAGAAGGAAGAATTAAGTTAGCAGGAAAATCTGGTCAGTCTTTTGCTTCTGAAACCACTTGGTAGTTAGGTCTTCATGGAAAGAAAAATTGAGACCCTCCTTCTAACTCTGTTGACTCATCCTGATATAACTAAGAATGAAAGATACCTTAGAATCTAAGTTACATGTGGGGTAAGCAATAGGCTCTGGTCAGGCTTGGTATCTGAAGGCAAGGTCACCATTTTTCATTTGTTTCATTAAATATTTCATCCTATTTATACTAACTTATAATTATGTCAAATTTTAAGCATTAATTTTTAAAATTTTGACTTCCAAATTCCCTTCCTTTATTCTATCATTCCTTCATCTCTTGAGAAGGCAAGGAATATGATGTCAATTATAAATTTGAAGTCATGCAAAACATTTTCATATTAACCAATGTTATATAAGGGGAAAAAAACCTATATAGACAAACTAGAAAAAAAGTGATAAACATTATGCTTCAAGTTGATTTCAGATTTGATCAGTTTTTTCTCTAGATATAGATGGCAGTTCTCATCAGCACATCCTTTGTAATTGCCTTACATCATTGTCTTTGTCAGAGTAGCTAAATATTTTATAGTTTATCTTTCTTATAATATTGCTGGTATTCTGTGCAACATTCTTCTACTTTTGCTTACTTTATCCTGGGATAGTTCATATAATTCTTCTTGGGCTTTTTTTGAAAATGCCCTGAAAACACTCATTTTTTAAAAATAACACAGCAATATTCCATCAAAATCATATACTGCAAAAAAAAAATATACTGTTTAAAAAAATAAAAGTTTTATCATCAAAATTATCAGCTTTATCTTTCACTATTTTTTTTTCTATCCCTAGTTTGGTTAAGAATTCTCTTTAGCCATGATGATGAAAGGAACTTGATATCATTTTTATCTTAACTTGTACTATATATATATATATACATATATATAATCATATTTTATATTTTCCCCAAATTACATGTTAAAACAATTTAAACAAATTTTTAAATTTTGGAGCTGCAAATTCCATCTCTCCCTTCTTCCATTCTCTCTACCCTTCATGGAACAAAATTGATATAAATTATACACATGTAAACATTTCCATATTAGTCATTTTGTTTTTTTTTTGTTTTTTTGTTTTTTTTTTTTATTTAATAATAACTTTGTATTGACAAAATCCATGCCAGGATAATTTTTACACAGCATTATCCCTTGCAATCACTTATGTTTCGTTTTTTCCCCTCCCTCCCTCTCCCCCCCCCCCCAGATGGCAAGCAGTCCTATATATGTTAAATATGTAGCAGTATATCCTAGATACAATACATATTTGCAGAACCGAACAGTTCTTCCACAGCACAGGGAGAGTTGAATTCAGAAGGTAAAAATAACTCGGGAAGAAAATCAAAAATCAAATAGTTCACATTCATTTCCCAGTATTCCTTCTTTGGGTGTAGCTGTTTCTGTCCATCATTTATCCAATGAAACTCAGTTAAGTCTTTTTGTCAGAGAAATCCACTTCCATCAGAATACATCCTCATACAATATCGTTGTCGAAGTGTATAATGATCTCCTGGTTCTGCTCATCTCACTTAGCATCAGTCCATGTAGGTCTCCCCAAGCCTCTCTGTATTCATCCTGCTGGTCATTCCTTACAGAGCAATAATATTCCATAACATTCATATACCACAATTTACCCAGCCATTCTCCAATTGAGGGGCATCCATTCATTTTCCAGTTTCTAGCCACTACAAACAGGGCTGCTACAAACATTTTGGCACATACAGGTCCCTTTCCCTTTTTTAGTATCTCTTTGGGGTATAAGCCCAATAGAAACACTGCTGGATCAAAGGGTATGCACAGTTTGATAACTTTTTGGGCATAATTCCAGATTGCTCTCCAGAATGGCTGGATTCGTTCACAATTCCACCAACAATGCATCAGTGTCCCCGTTTTCCCGCATCCCCTCCAACATTCATCATTATTTTTTCCTGTCATCTTAGCCAATCTGACAGGTGTGTAGTGATATCTCAGAGTTGTCTTAATTTGCATTTCTCTGATCAATAGTGATTTGGAACACTCTTTCATGTGAGTGGTAAT
Source organism: Antechinus flavipes (assembly GCF_016432865.1). Lineage (NCBI taxonomy): Eukaryota > Metazoa > Chordata > Mammalia > Dasyuromorphia > Dasyuridae > Antechinus > Antechinus flavipes. Next base: position 294,987,201 of record NC_067401.1, on the reverse strand, counting down.
AGTTTCAATTTCTTCATCTGAAAATTGTCTGTTCATATTCTTTGACCATTTATCAATTGGAGAATGGCTTGATTTTTTATAAATTTGAGTCAGTTCTCTATATATTTTGGAAATGAGGCCTTTATCAGAACCTTTAATTGTAAAGATGTTTTCCCAGTTTGTTGCTTCCCTACTAATCTTGTTTGCATTCGTTCTGTTTGTACAAAGGCTTTTTAATTTGATATAATCAAAATTTTCTATTTTGTGATTGATAATGGTCTCTAGTTCATCTTTGGTCACAAATTTCTTTCTCCTCCACAAGTCTGAGAGATAAACTATCCTATGTTCCTCTAATTTATTTATAATCTCGTTCTTTATGCCTAGGTCATGGACTCATTTTGATCTTATCTTGGTATGTGGTGTTAAGTGTGGGTCCTTGCCTAATTTCTGCCATACTAATTTCCAGTTATCCCAGCAGTTTTTATCAAATAATGAAATCTTATCCCAAAATTTAGAATCTTTGGGTTTGTCAAACACTAGATTGCTATAGTTGACTATTCTGTCTTGTGAACCTAACCTTTTCCACTGATCAACTAATCTATTTCTAAGCCAATACCAAATGGTTTTGGTGACTGCTGCTTTATAATATAATTTTAGATCAGGTACAGCTAGACCACCTTCATTTGATTTTTTTTTCATTAATTCCCTTGATATTCTCGACTTTTTATTGTTCCATATTAATTTTGTTGTTATTTTTTCTAGATCATTAAAATATTTTCTTGGAAGTCTGATTGGTATAGTACTAAATAAATAGATTAGTTTAGGGAGTATTGTCATCTTTATTATATTCGCTCGGCCTATCCAAGAGCACTTAATATTTTTCCAGTTATTTAAGTCTGACTTTATTTGTGTGAAAACTTTTTTGTAATTTTGCTCATATAATTCCTGACTTTCCTTTGGTAGGTAGATTCCCAAATATTTTATGCTATCAACAGTTATTTTGAATGGAATTTCTCTTTGTATCTCTTGCTCTTGGATTTTGTTGGTGGTGTATAAGAATGCTGAGGATTTATGGGGATTTATTTTGTATCCTGCTACTTTGCTAAAATTATGAATTATTTCTAGTAGCTTTTTAGTATAATCTCTGGGGTTTTCTAGGTATACCATCATATCATCTGCAAAGAGTGATAATTTGGTTTCCTCATTGCCTACTCTAATTCCTTTAATATCTTTCTCGACTCTTATTGCCGAGGCTAGTGTTTCTAATACAATATTGAATAATAATGGTGATAGTGGGCAACCTTGCTTCACTCCAGATCTTACTGGGAAAGGTTCCAGTTTTTCCCCATTGCATATGATGCTTACTGAAGGTTTAAAATATATGCTCCTAACTATTTTAAGGAAAAGTCCTTTTATTCCTATGCTCTCAAGTGTTTTTATTAGGAATGGATGTTGGATTTTATTGAATGCTTTTTCTGCATCTATTGAGATGATCATATGGTTTTTGTTTGGTTGGTTGTTGATATAGTCAATTATGCTAATAGTTTTCCTAATATTGAACCAGCCCTGCATTCCTGGTATAAATCCTACTTGGTCATAGTGTATTATCCTGGGGATGATTTTCTGTAATCTTTTTGCTAATATTTTATTTAAGATTTTAGCATCAATATTCATTAGGGAGATTGGTCTATAATTTTCTTTCTCTGTTTTCAGCCTACCTTGTTTAGGTATCAGTACCATATCTGTGTCATAAAAGGAGTTTGGTAGAACTCCTTCAATCCCTACTTCTTCAAATAGTTTATTTAGCATTGGAGTTAATTGATCTTTAAATGTTTGATAGAATTCAGATGTAAATCCATCTGGTCCTGGGGTTTTTTTCTTAGGGAGTTGATTGATAGTTTGTTCTATTTCTTTTTCTGAGATAGGAGTGTTTAGGATATTTACTTCTTCCTCTGTTAGTTTAGGCAAGTTATATTTTTGGAGGTATTCTTCTATTTCATTTAAGTTGTCGAATTTATTGGCGTAAAGTTGGGCAAAGTAACTCCTAATTATTGCTCTAATTTCCTCTTCGTTAGTGGTGAGTTCTCCCTTTTCATTTTTAAGACTAACAATTTGATTTTCCTTTTTCCTTTTTTTAATCAGATTTACTAAGGGTTTGTCTATTTTGTTGGTTTTTTCATAGAACCAACTCTTAGTTTTATTAATTAATTCAATAGTTTTTTTACTTTCAATTTTATTGATCTCTCCTTTTATTTTTTGAATTTCAAGTTTAGTGTTTGATTGGGGGTTTTTAATTTGTTCCTTTTCTAGCATTTTTAGTTGCAAGCCCAATTCATTGACCTTCTCTTACTCTATTTTATACAAATAGGCCTCTAGAGATATGAGATTTCCCCTTATTACCGCTTTGGCTGCATCCCATACATTTTGGTATGATGTCTCATTATTATCGTTTTCTTGGATGAAGTTATTAATTATGTCTATAATTTGCTGTTTCATCCAATCATTCTTTCGTATGAGATTATTTAGTTTCCAATTATTTTTTGGTCTACTTTCCTGTGGCTTTTTATTGAATGTAATTTTCAATGCATCATGGTCTGAAAAGGATGCATTCACTATTTCTGCCTTACTGCATTTGAGTTTGAGGTTTTTATGTCCTAATATATGGTCAATTTTTGTATAAGTTCCATGAACTGCTGAAAAGAAGGTGTACTCCTTTCTGTCCCCATTACATTTTCTCCAGAGATCTATCATATCTAATTTTTCTAGTATTCTATTTATCTCTTTGACTTCTTTCTTATTTATTTTGTGGTTTGATTCATCTAATTCTGAGAGTGCAAGGTTGAGATCTCCCACTATTATAGTTTTACTGTCTATTTCTTCTTGCAGCTCTCTTAATTTCTCTTTTAAGAATTTAGATGCTACACTACTTGGTGCATATATGTTTAATATAGATAGTGCTTCATTATCCATGCTACCCTTTAGCAAGATACAGTGCCCTTCCTTATCTCTTTTGATTAGATCAATTTTTGCTTTAGCTTGATCTGAGATCAGGATGGCTACCCCTGCTTTTTTGGCTTCACCTGAAGCATAGTAGGTTTTGCTCCAACCTTTTACCTTTAACCTGCATGTATCACCCCGCTTCAGGTGTGTTTCCTGTAAACAACATATTGTAGGATTCTGGCTTTTAATCCATTCTGCTAACCGCTTCCTCTTTATAGAGGAGTTTACCCCGTTCACATTTATGGTTAAAATGACCAATTCTGTATTACTTGCCATCTTGTTAACCCCGGTTTATGCTTTTCTCCCTTCTTACTCCCTTACCCCCCTTCCCAGTATTAAGCTTGTGAGCACCACTTGCTTCTCACAGCCCTCCCTTTTTTAGTATCCCTCCCTCCCCCTTAGAGTTACCCCCCCCAATTTACCCTTTTCCCTCCCAGATACCGTATTCCCTTCCACTTAGCTTATTCCTTCCCTTTTCACTTTTCCCTTCTCACTTTTCAGTGAAGTGGGAGAAGTTTCACCATAGATTGAATATGTCTAAAATTCTTCTCTTAATGCCAATTCTGAAGGCAGTAAAATACTCACTATATTCATCCCTCTCCATTCTTTCTCTCAGATATACTAGGTTTTCTTTGCCTCTTCATGAAATGTAGTACCCCCACTTTCCCTTTTTTCTGGTACAATGTCCTTTCCACATCTAGTTTCTAGAACAAGGTATACATGTATTCTTTATACATCTTTATAGCCGGAATACATTTCCCAAGATTAATCTTTACCTTTTTAGATTTCTCTTGAGTTCTGTGCTTTCAGATCAAATTTTTTGTTAAGTTCTGGCTTTTTCATCAGAAATAGATGGAATTCGCTTACTTCATTGAATGTCCATCTTCTTCCCTGGAAAAAGATGCTCATTCTCGCTGGGTAAGTTATTTTTGGTTGCATACCAAGTTCCTTAGCCTTTCGGAATATCATATTCCAGGCCCTTCGATCCTTTAATGTGGATGCTGCCAGATCCTGGGTGATCCTTATTGTGGCTCCTTGATACTTGAATTGGGTTTTTCTAGCCGCTTGCAGTATTTTTTCCTTCGCCTGAGGGTTCTGGCATTTGGCCACTATATTCCTTGGTGTTTTGATTTTAGGATCCCTTTCAGTAGGGGATCGATGAATTCTTTCAATGTCTATTTTACCCTCTGTTTCTATGACTTCTGGGCAGTTCTCTTTGATAATTTCCTGGAAAATAGTGTCCAGGGTCTTTTTTTCATCATACTTTTCTGGAAGTCCGATGATTCTCAGGTTGTCTCTCCTGGATCTGTTTTCTAGGTCTGTTGTCTTCCCCAGAAGGTATTTCACATTCTTTTCCATTGTTTGATTTTTTTGGATTTGCTTGACTGATTCTTCTTGTCTCCTCGAGTCATTCAATTCCAATTGTTCGACCCTGATTTTCAGTGAGGTATTTTCTTCACTCACTTTTTTAAGATCTTTTTCTAATTGTCCAATTGAGTTCTTTTGTTCTGTGGAATTTTTTTCCATTTCGCCAATTTTGTTTTCCAGTTCACCAATCCTATTTTTCAAGGATTTGGTTTCTTTATCCACTCTCTCTTTAACTGACTTCTCCAGGCTCTTTTGCCAAGCCTCCCTCTCCTTTTCCCATTTTTCTTCTAGCTCCCTTGTGAGAGCCTTTTTAATTTCCTCCATGAGATTCATCTGTGCTGAGGAACATATGATCTCCTCCTTTGGGGATTCACCTGGGGACTGTTTGTTTTTAGTCTCCTCAGGATTTGGAGTCTGCTCTTTAAGTGTATAGAAGCTGTCAAGGGTTAAATTCTTTTTCAGCTTCTTGCTCATTCTGTCTAATAATCAAAGACAAACTATCAAAGAAACAGAAGAAAAAAACCCTTGAATGGAGGCTGCTTTCTTTGGGGGAGGGGGAGGGTATTCGTGAGGCACGGGTCCTACTGTGCTATGGCGCCTGCGCGCTGAGATCCGAGCGCTCTGAGATCCGAGCGGGCTGAGACACTGTCGGGGGAGGGGTGGCCAGGTCCCGAGAGACTCCAGCTGTTTGGGGCTGTATTCTTCACCCCCGGTGTTTTTAGCTTCTCTGCTGCCGGAGCAAAGTATCTAATCCTGTAGCAAAGCTCTCCCCGCAGAGACGGCTGCGATCACACCCCACCCCCTCTCCGCTCTACTCGGCTCTGAGCTGCTATCTGTGCTCTCGCTGCAGCTGCTGGCCGCAGACTGCTTCCGATTTAAGTACCGTCCCGCCCTCCCGCAAAAACAGACCTTTCTTGACGAGTCTCAAGGATGGTTTCTCTTGGTAAGTAAATGTATGTTTTTTTTTTCAGTCGAGCATTAATTCAGAGGCATGAAATGAAATGGATAGTGAGAGAAAAACACGGAGGTTACACAGGAGTGTATTTCCTCTCTGCCATCTTGGCCGGAAATCCCCATATTAGTCATTTTGTACAAGATGAATCAAAAAAAGACATGATGGAAGGAAGAAGAAGGAGAGTAAGAAAGGACGGGAGGAAGGAAAAGAAAGAGTAAGGAAGAAAGGCTGGAAAGAAGAAAGGAAGGATAGAAGGAAGGATGGAGGGAAGAGAAGGAAAGAAGAAAGAAATGTGGGAAAAAAGGAAATAAAAAAATAGCATGCTTTCATCTTTGGTCCTTACTCAGGAAGGATTCTGGATCTCTTGGCATTGCAATCAATATTTCTCCTGAAAAACCCTGCTTCTTTGGAAATAAAAAAAGATGCTGTTCCTCAGGGTCACTGATCCTTTATGACCAAAAGAGATACTTTTCATCAAGGCAACTATTGCCTATCAACTGAAAACACCCTTAACTATTCTTAAACTGTGACTCAGAAGAGGGTATAAACAGTGGAGGTGCCAAATAACACTTGATTCTATGACCAGGACTAGCAAAGATCTTCTATAATCTCCCTCTGACTACTTGATAGGTCCTTTTATTATCTTTGGTTTGAGAGGTTTTGAAGTTGTTGCTGCTGCTTCTATCACAATTACCCAATCCCACCATTTCTGTTGCACCTTTAACACTTGGTCAACCTCCACTCTCTAGTCACATATGTCTCTTTTAACTTCTTAGTGTCTTAGACTGGATCCTGAACTTTTCTTGGCTCTGCCACTCAGAATTTGATTTGAGGCATTACTTTATGTTGTTTGTTTAGGTATTTTGGGAAAGCTTGCCTAAGTGCTTCCTCTATTCCACTCTCTTAGCACTGCCTTTGTAAATCCAGCAAGGCCAGGTACTCAGTCCAAAAACTTTTGTATTTGAGCCTTTTTAATTACTAAGCAAACTTTTTAGGTGGTTTAATAAGCAAAGCCAAACAATTATTGTTTCCATATTAAACATGGGTCCTGGAATAAGGAAAACTCTTTTTTTAATAATAGCTTTTTATTTTCAAAATACATGCAAAGATAATTTTCAACATTTATCCTTGCAAAACCTTGTGTTCCAAAATTTTCTCCCTCCTTTCCCTCCACTTCCATCCCCTAGACAGCAAGGAATCCAATATAGGTTAAACATGGGCAATTCTTCTAAACATAATTTTATATTTATCATAGCTTCACAAGAAAAATCAGAGCAAAGAGGGAAAAAAAGTGAGGAAAAAAAGCAAGCAAACAACAAAAATGTAAAAATACTATTTTGTGATTCACATTCAGTCCCCATAATCCTCTTTCTGGATGCAGATGACTCTCTCCATCACAAGTCTATTAAAACTGGCTAGAATCACCTCAATGTTGAAAGAGTCAAGTCCATCACGTAGTCTTATTACTATGTATAGGGTTTTTTTGGTTCTATTCACTTTACTTAGCATCAGTTTATATAAGTCTCTGCAGGCCTTTCTGAAATCATCCTGATGATCATTTTTTTATACAACAGTAACATTTTATAACATGCATTACTGTAACTTACCAGCCATTCCCCAACTGATGGGTATCCATTAAGTTTAAAGGAGGACTCTTAACCTAGTTCCAGCGAAGACGTGAACCCTCCTGGGTTCAGTGAAAACAAAGGAACATAGGGTTGCTGGGACACTGCATTGTTAACATGAATCAAAAAAGACATGATGGAAGGAAGAAGAAAGAGAGGAAGAAAGGGAGGGAGGAAGAAAAATAGAGAGTAAGGAAGGAAGGTTGGAAAGAAGAAAGAATGGATAGAAGGAAGGATGGAGGGAGGGAAGGAAAAAATAAAGAAAGGTGGGAAAAAAGGAAGAAAAAAGAAAGAAGGAAACATTTTAAAAATAGCTGGATGTTAACAATAGTTTAATGCTTACCTGAATATTCAGTGGTACCAGAAAGGAAAAATAGTAATGTTTTCTCAGATTGTTCATTGACAGGGAGAGAAAATATTATGATCCACACTCAGTTCCCACAGTCCTCTCTCTGGCTTTCTTCATCACAAGACCATTGGGACTGAATCATCTCATTGTTGAAGAGAGACATGTCCATTAGAATTGATCATCATATAATCTAGCTGTTGCAATATATAATGATCTCCTGGTTCTGCTCATTTCACTTAGCATCAATTCATGTATGTTTCTTCAGGCTTCTTTAAAATCATCTTGCTTATCATTTCTTAAAGAATAGTATCCCATAACATTCATATGACATAACTTTTTCAGCCATTCTCCAATTGATAAGCATGCACTCAGGTTTCAGGTTCTTACCACTACAACAAGGATTACCACAAATAGTTTTACACATGTGGATCCCTTTCCCTCTTTTATGATCTATTTGGGATATAAGCCCAATTGAAACACTGTTGGATCGAAAAGTATACACAGCTTGATAGTCCTTTTGGGCACAGTTCCAAATTGCTCTCCAGAATGGTTGAATCTGTTCACAACACCAACAACAATGTATTAGTGTTCCAGTTTCCCCATATTCTCTCCAACATTTGTCATTATCTTTTCCTGTCATTTTAATGAGTCTGAGAGGTATGTATCTTAATTTGCATTTCTTTGATCAATAATGTTTTACAGCAACTTTTCATATGACTAGAAATGTTTTAATTTTTTCATGTGAAAATTGTTAATATCCTTTGATCATTTATCAGTTGGAGAATGGCTTTTATCAGAACTCTTGCATGTAAATCCCCACTCCCACCCCCTTTATTGCTTCCCTTTTAATCTTGTCTGCCTTGATTTTGTTTGGTCAAAGCCTTTTTGACTTAATATAATAAAATTATCCATTTTGTATTCAGTAATATATTCCATTCTTACTTTGCCAAAAATTCCTTCCTTTTCCACAGGTCTGAGAAGTAAACTATGCGCTGTTCTTCTAATTTGCTTATAATATCACTATATCTAAATTATGAACTCTCCAATCTTACCTTAGGTGCGTCAATGCCTAGTTTCTGTCACTCTGATTTCCAATTTCCCTAGCAATTTTTACCAAATAGTGAGTTCTTATTACAAAAACTGGTGTATTTGGGTTTCTCAAAAACCAGATTATTATAGACATTGACTATTTTGTTCTGTGAACCTAATCTATTTCTTAACCAGTACCAAATGTTTTTGATAACTACTGATTTATAATAATTTTAGGTCTGGTATGCCTAGGCCACCTTCATTTGCATTTTTTCATTAATTCCCTTGAAATTTTTGACCTTTTATTCTTCCAGATGAACGTTGTTATTATTTTTTCTAGGTATGTAGAGTAATTTCTTGGGAATTTGATTGGTATGGCACTGAATAAGTAGATTAATTTGGGTAATATCATCATTTTTATTATTTTAGCTCAGCCTACTCATAAGCATTCGATATTTTCCCAGATTATATCTGATTATATTCATGTGGAAAGTGTTTTTTAATTATGTTCCTATAGTTCCTGACTTTTCCTTGGAAGGTAGATTCCCAAATATTATATATGATCTACAATTATTTTAAATAGTATTTCTCTTTGTATTTCCTGTTGCTGGATTTTATTGGTAATATATAAAAATGCTGATAATTTTTGTGGATTTATTTTGCATTTTGAAACTTTGCCAAAATTGTGAATTGTTTCTAGTAGTTTTTTAGTTAATTCTCTATGGTTTTCTAAGTATATCATCATATCATTTGTAAAGAGTGATAATTTGGTTTCCTCATTATCTACTCTAATTTCTTTAATCTCTTTTTCTTCATTTATTTCCAAAGCTAAAATTTCTAATATGACATTGAATAGTAATGGTGATAGTGGGCAACCTTGTTTCACCTTTGATTATAGTAGGTATGATTCTAGTTTATTCCCATCACATAAAATACTTGATGATGGCTTTAAATAGATGTTATTGATCATTTTAAGGAAAATTCCATTTATTCTTATACTCTCTAGTGTTTTTAATGGGATTGGGTGTTGGATTTTGGAGTCTCAGGAGGTGATTGGTAAATTCTTTCAATGACAATTTTGCCTTCTGGTTCTAAAAAATTAGACAGTTTTCTTTGATGTTTTCCTGGTATTTGACGTCTAAGCTCTTTTTCTTCATCATGGTTTTCAGGAAGTCCAAAAATTCTTAGATTGTCTCTCCTAGATCAGTTCTTTTTCCAATGAGATATTTTACATTTTTCCTACTTTTCTTTTTTTTTTCTTTTTGGTTTTGTTTGATTTAGTCTTGACTTCTCATTGACTCATTCACTCCTAGTCAATTCTAAATTTTAGAAAATTATTTTCATCAATTAACTTTTTATCTATTTTTGCACTTGACAATTGAACTTTTAAATGGTTTTTTTTTCCATTTCACAAATTCTGTTTTTCAACAAATTGGATTCTTTTTAACAAATCTATTTTGTAAGGTGTTATATGATTTTTCCATTTCAGTAAATCTATTTTTAAGGAGTTTTCTTCAGATAATTTTTGTGTTCCTTTGCCCTAATTCTCTTGCAAAATTCTCATTTCCTTTTCCCATTTTCTTTTTAACTCTCTTTTAGGATCATTTTTACTTTCTGCCATCTTTGCTCTGCCCTTGATCAACTTCTTTAAAAAGATATACATAAACTGAGTAATAGCTTAACAAATTGTGATACATTCATATAATGTTGGGAGAAGAGGGATCTGCTTCTATGAAACATTGCATATCTAACCTTGCTTTTTTGATAGGTTGGTTGGGCTTTGAAGGGTATTTCTACCCCTTTTCTTCCTCTTTGTTTATTTAACTTATTTATTTAAAATAAGAGATGGCTTTCTCAAAGAGTTAGAAGAGGTAAATGTAGGTATACATACATGCACACAGATTAGGTTTATGCTCATTTAACAATAAATACATGTTGAATGAATGTATAGATTTGACCTAAGAATCCATAATAATCCTACAGTAATTATTTAATTTGTTCCTTTCTCTAAATAACTTTAAAGTCAGTAATTGAGTAAAGATAAATCAATAAAAGTACAATTGAGCACAATGCCATTTTCTTCACTGAATTATGCATCTATTATCAACTTTGATCTATCATATAGACATGGATTTTCATTTTTCAACATTTAGCATTACTATAGAAAGTATCTATGTATGATTTCTGAATTTCAATCAAATTTCAAGGTCTATATCATGATAACAATAGTCTGTCCATATGAAGTAGTAATGGACTAAGTAATGTTTCTACCTCTCAACCACATGTACTGCCACGTCACAAAATTCTAAGTGATTTTACTAACCAAAAATTAATAATATTTCTATTGAGAATTCTTATATAATTCAATAGAGGTTTCTGTTCTTGTGACCTTTGCTGCAAAATCATGTGTATAGAATTAAAGAGTTGGAGCTGGGGAATGGGGTAGAAATGTAATCAGGTATATGCATAAATGTGAAAAAGCAGGATACTCATTGTTTTATCCAAAAGTGAGATGGAAACTGACATATTGAACCAAAGAGCTCTTTCTTACCACCTCAGAAAGAGGTGTAGTTTATTCCTGTATTTTAGTGTAATTACCATCTTCTTTTTGCCTTAACTGCCTAGCTGAGTAGGGGCTAACTTTCCCTCACCTTCATATACCTCTGCTTGATATATGCCTCGCCAGCTCTGCCTCTTCTGCATTCTCTTTCCCTGCAAGGACTAAATTCAGTCTCCCTGTGAGTGGAGTGATAGTGAACTGGAGGTTGCACTATCTACTATTTTTATAGGAAAAGTGGACTGATTTTGAAGTTCCCACAAATTACCCATGTGACCCCTGAATATGGGTTTCCAAGTCCTTTTTCCATCTTTAATGTGCTTTAATGCCCCTTTCACTCCCTTAACATGCATTAATACCTTTCTAGAATATCTGTGTCCTTCTCCTTTCCCCTTGTAACATTTTTGAGGGCTTTTCCCTATCATTCTTACTATGGGATCTTGGGTCCAAAATTAGAAGTATTTCCTTAACAGTTTGCTTCCAATCATTTCTCCAAGTTGCTATTTTGTTTCTACCTTGGGGAGAAGTGCATCTAAGCATATCAGAATGATGCTCATTTTGTGTGCTTTTCTCATGAAAACCTTAAATGAAAGTGCTTCATACTAGCATTCCCATTATTCCAAGCAATATACTCTAATATAAAAAAACTGTTTCTAGAACTAAATTGACACCAGGTACAGATGTGGTTTCTTCTTCCATATATCTATGGATTAATCTCCATGCCTGTATTACAACATCCAATATAATATGAACCTCTTCCTACTTAATCTAATCCTTCCTATAGAATCAGTATTTCTTTAAGCCTCCAAGCTTAATGCTTCCTTTTGCTTCAACTTTCCTTTAAGGAGAAAGAGAATATACCTACACACACACACACACACACACACACACACACACACACATATCTATACATATCTATCTATACTTATACATACAAATGTAAACGATCATTTATATGTATAATACATTAAATATAATATATGTATATTTGTACATGTATATATATATATACATATATATATTTAAGTGTCTAATATATGACAGGTTTTATGAAATGTGCTTTAAAAGAATTTTCTTATTTGATCTTTGCTACAATACTGAGAGAGTAGGCAGCTAGATGGTGCACTGGACAGGACAAAATGCTGGGCTTTGAGTCGAAATACTTACCTTCTTGAGTTAAAATTCAGCTTTAGAAACTCTCTAGATATGTAACCTCGGAAGAGTTATTTAACTCTGTTTGCCTCAGTCACTTTATTTAAAAAATAAAAAAAAAAAAAGAAAATTGCAAATTGCGCTAGTATCTCTGCTAAGAAGACTCCAAATGGAATCACAAAGAGTCAGACACAATTGAAATGAATTAAAAGCAATAATGAACTTGAGAGGCAGGTGCTATTATTTTCCTATTTACAAATTTTTTAAAATGTTGTAAGTTTCTAGAGACATATTTGAACTCATCTTTCTTACCCTAGACTTGGTGCTCTATCTACTGCATCACCTATATATCTTTCTCTATTCATTAAGCTCAAGGTTCTGATAAAGTAGAATTAGTTATTTTTCATGAAAAGCATAAGCATTTAATATTAGACAGGACCTTAGGGAATCATCCACTAAAATCTTTTAAATTATATCATTTCCCCTTTGTCCTTCCTCCTCATGTGAGTTCTTAAAAGACAGGAACTGATTCATTTTTAAACTTTTAATCCCAGTTCCTAACACAATGCATGGAATATTGTGATACTTAATATATCTCTATTGTTTAATTCAGACTGGGGACACAAAAGCCAATTGATGCCTTCTAGCAAGTTAATAACAGACATGGGACTAGAATCAAATTCTTCTGACTCTTAGTCTAATGTACTTTCCACACATAACAATGTCTTCCTATTACTAGTCTTGGTGATATTGTGATTGTATTTTTTTTTGTTTTTTGTTTTTTAAGTAGAGGTAAATCAGTTCAAAGAAATGCTCTCTTATTCCCCCTACCACTTTTTTATTTTTTTTTAGATTGTTGAAACAGAACTAGGCTCAAGATCTAGCTCTATGACTGTATAATCCCAGGAAAGTCAATTACTTATGGTTTCATTTTCCTCATCTGGAAAATCAGTGTTGAACTAGATGAGCTTATAAAACCCATGGCAACTTGTAGCTATGAACTCATCAGATTTCATCTCTACCATTTATTAGTTTTGTGCCAATGAATATTTAATCACCACTGACCTTAGAATAATACTCTATACTCTATAAATTTAGATTCTATAAATGGATGGTGATCTGTAACTGAGAAGTGAGTTTCCACACCAGGATTCCTCATACTAATGTGAGCACAGTACCTGATGATACTGTATAAGAGGCTTGTGTTTCACAATGTGGGGTATGGAATGATGAAATATATGGTTTCTATCTTCAAGAAACTTACAATTTAGCAAGCAATAGCTACAAAAAGAATCAGTGATACTATATAAGCTCTAGGATTCATGCCAGTTAGGGCTGTGATGGTTTTAACAGATCTATTGAGAGTTCATAGTTAAATTTTTGATATCAGAAACTAGCAATCACTACAAATCAGGACTTGATTTACCATTCTGTTGATCGTTTAGATCCTGTGTACCCATATTCTGTGTGCTATAGTTGCTTTAAAAAAATCCTTAGATAGCTTTATTCAAGCTCTTCTTTCATTTTGAGTGCTGGTTTAAAGGTGTATGTTTATATTCTTTATTGTGTTCAATGAAAGGTTTTTTTCAGGATTGCTTGTACAGTTATGAGTTTATTTAAACAACACTGCATGACTGTCACCCCTTTGGGACCTGAAAGAAAATGAGTCTCTTATGAGTTAATCTTTGTGCTTAAAAAATGCAATAAAATTGGCTTCCGCTTTATGTGCAGTTTATAACCACTTGTACAGGGTGAGCTGCTATGGGAGATCAGCATGAGTTCTTATTGGATAGATACTCCTGAGACTTATAAAAGAAAATTATCATTACACTCAAACCCCAGTAGACTCTTTTCTCACTTCATGTTGCAACTCAACTTTGACATTATTGTGTTTTTGTACATGCAAATCATTACTGTTAGTTTTGCACTAAAAAAAACCTATCATTTCAGAGATCACAGCAGTATATTGTATAATTATATAAATATGGGTATCACTTTGTTTTTTAAAAGTCTATTTTCAATAGAGGTGAGTATATTTCACTGTCAGAGAAAGCATGAAATCACAGATTAGAATCCAGTTCATGTATTCGTCCTGCTAATTATTATGACAGGCAAGCATATGAAGAATGTGTGTGTGTGTGTGTGTGTGTGTGTGTGTGTATATATATATATATATATATATACACATATATATGTATGTATATATGAAGAATGTATATATATATATATACATATATATAGTTTGGATTTTTTGTCACTCTTTTAAAAATGAGTTATTATATACTCATTTAAGGAAGATTGGATCATAGATTTAAAGCATAAACAACCCTCAGAGGTAATGTAGCATAGTTAGACAATAAGCATATATTAAGACCTACCATATGCTAGGTACTATGCTAAGTGCTGGGGGGATACAAAAAAAATAGGCAATAAATGGGACTCTGCTCTGCTCATAGTCTAATGAGGAATGATAAAATGCAAACATTTATGTAAAAACAAGCTATATGCAGAATACCTTGGAAATAATTTTAAAAGTTCTCTCTTAAACCCTAGAATTATGAAGAATTGGCAGCAGGATTCCTATAGAAGGTGGGATTTTAGCTGGAAGGTGAAATAAGTTAGAGAAGCCAGGATGTAAAAATAGGGAAGGATTTAATTCCACTTATGGGATGATAGCCAGTGAATTCCTGGAGTTCAAATATGAAATGTTTTGTTCAGGGAAGAGCAAGAAAGCCAATATTGCTGACCTTCTCTATTTCACTTTGTAGATGAGAAAACTGAGGCTCAATCAGGTGTGGGAACATTCCCATGATCACTTAACATTTATCAAAGATGATATTTTATCCAAGGACTTTCTGACTTCAAACCCAACACTTGATCTGCTACAATACATTCTTCAAATCAAGGGGAAAAGACAGGCAAAGAGAGGTCAAGCAAACCAGAACCATTCATTGAAAATTCCACTAAGAAATGGAAATTGAGAGGACCCCTGTCAGTTGTAAAATGGCTGAACAAATGGTGGTTATTATGGTGGAAGACTATTGTGCTATAAGAAATGACAAAGTTCACATGACAGACCCACATCCAGAGAAAGAATTGATGGACTCTGAATGTAGATCGAAGCATACTTTTTCATTTACTTTATTCTTTTTTTTTTTTTTTTTGGTTTTTATCATCTTGATCAATTTTTTCTTTCACAATTATGACTAATACGATTTGCATGTTAGATCATGTATAACATATTAAATTGTCTATTTTTTTAGAAGAGAGGGGAAGGAGGGAAAGTTGGAAACTCAAAATCTGGTAGAAATCAATGCTATAAATTGTTTTTGACATGTAACTGGAAAAAAATAAAATACTATTTAAAAATTAAAAATGGAAAATTACTATTATAGAAAATTGCATTATCCTGTAGCCATTATGGTGATGAGATTCTTTTTTGTCCCCATTATTATATCATTAATTTTTATATCCCTTTCAGTTTCCAAAAGTTCCCCTCCTCTCATAATTCCCTTGTAATAATTTCTTAAAATAAATATAGAAATTCAGCAGAACAAATAAATAAATAATCAAATAAATGAATAATCAAATAAATAAATAAATGAAGGCAAGCCTCCAGATAATCATAATATGTGAAATCTTATTCACATAGTCCCTCATCCTGGCTACTCCTGAACTACAGTGATAAGTGGGTCAGTACTGAAAGTTTTCACTACACAGACTGGAATTTCTGTTAGACCTGAGGGACTCTGTCATTCTGAGTTGTAGTTGTGATGGATATAGCTTCTAAAATTCACACTTAATTCATTAATACCCTCCTTTTTTCTATGTAATATGGTTTTAGAGATATAATCTTTTTCCTTAGGTGTGCTTTAGCTACATCCCAGAAATGCTGTCATACTAATTCAGCATTAACATTTTCTTTTACATATTTCTTAATGTTCTTCTGTGTTTATTATTTAAAATCTCATTGTTAAATCTAAAAAAAAGAGAAATAAATGACAAGGAGGATGATTTCTGGAAAAAAACTGGGAAGACTTATATGAACTCCATGCAAAGTGACAAGAGTAGAATCAGAACCATATTGTACACAGTAACATCAATGGTGTAATAATGAACAGTTTGTTACCCTTTGGGAATAGTTCCTAATTGCTTTCCATAATGTATGATTAATACATGTGTTTTCCTTTCCATCCTATTCTTCCTGTTTGTCTTCTATTTGTCACCTTTTCCCACCTCACCAGTGTTTTGCTTCTGTTTACATCTCCCCTGCACTGTCCTGCCTCTTTTACATAATCTCTTCCCCTCCTTCTTCTTTGTTAGGTAAGAAAGACTTCTAGAGTCAGTTAATTTTTTAAATAATATTCCCTCTTTGAGCCAATATGAATGAGAGTAAGGTTCAAATGACCCACCCTTCCATAATCCCCTCCACTGTAATATATTTTTAGTACCTCTCCATGTGAAATAATTTATATTGCTCTACCTTTTGCTTGTATTCTTCCCCTAGTGAAATCCTTTCCTCATGCCTTATTTTTTAAATGTTATTCCCTCAAATTTACCTAATGCATGTATCTTCTAAGTATATCTCTTCTAGCTGAACTCTTCATGATAAAAATTTTAGTGATTACAAGTACCATCTTTCCATATGGATATAAACAGTTTAGCTCTATTAAATATCTATTTCCTTTTCCTTTTTTTAAAATTTATTTATGCTTTTCTCGGGTGTTGATATTGGAGTTCAAATTTTTAGTTTAGTCTTGATCTTCTCTTTATGTAAATTTAAAGACCCTTGCCCCCTGATATATTATGCTCTTAGTCTTGGTTGTGGTCTTTCCTGTTACCAAAATAACTTTCTGTATTCAGATTCTATTTTTTTTTTGGCTTCTTCTTTTCTTTTAAATTTGAACTCTGCTCCCCAGATAAAAGAAATACTATCTTAGACTTCTGCTGTCAAGTGGTAATAGGCCTTGACTATTTACCTGGTGTTGTATTGATGTTTTCCTGAGGCCCATGGGGACCCCTCATGTCTAGTACTGCACTGAGGAGGTGGGATGTGAGGAGTCTGGCATTGCTGGGATCTGTAGGTGTCTAGCAGTTTGCCTGGTACTGAGCTTGGGTTCTAGTACTGATGTTTTGCATGAGGTTTTTTGCTGACATTCAGGGAGATGTTTCTTTCTTTTTCCAGGGCTATACTGAAGCACATGATGGTTCCTGATGTTGGAGACCATCTGATACTGCTAAAGCATATGAAAAGTCCTGAATTTGGTACTTGCCTGCTCATCCACCCTGGAGCTCTAGATATCCTGTTGGTTTGCTGAAGGGGAGGCTCAAACAAACATTGTGGTTTTGGCTAAATACATTTTCCTCTTCCAAGAGCACCAGATTCCTGGAAGAGGTGATAGGAATAAGAAAAATTCTATAGATCTTGAAAAATAAAATTCATTTCTGCAAAACTGCTAATTTTAGTTTGGGCAATGTAAATCCCTAGTTTTCTGTGGGAATTTTACTTATATATGCATTTTCAATGCAGTGAAGCATACTTACTTGGAATCAGGGAGAATTATTTTGAATACTCCCTCAAACTCTATTGTGTAGTCTTGAGCAAATCATTTCACCTCTAATTTCAGTTTCACCATTTGTAAATTGGTATTCCATACGGTTATTGTGAGGATCAAATTAAATATGTACAGTGTTTTGCAAACTTTAAAGCACTATTCAAATGTTAGTTATTGTTTTTGCAAAGATTTTAACAAAATATCAAAAATCACTGACTTGGAAGGGATCTTTGAGTTCATCTAGTCAACATATTCATTTTATAGATGATAAAATCTAGGTTAAAACAGACTAAGTTAATTGCTTCATCAGAATCTAGCCATAAAGTCATAAAGACTGGTGAGTCTTACAATGCAGTGGATGACATCTAACCAAACTATTCTAACTAACCAAGTATTCCACAGTACCTGCTTTAGTCATCTTCATGATATGGGAACAAATTGTTCTCATCTACCTATTTCATTGGGAGAGGTTTTCATATGATAGATCACCCCTTAACTCTTAAAACCTCTTAGTTACCATAAACCTAGTTTAGCCACCTGCTGAAAAGGTTTACCAGGGTGTGATTGCTGCATATGGTACATATGCTACACCTTATTGGAATGTTGAGTAAATCTGGTGGACACTAAAGTTGGAAAGTAATCCTGAAAAGGTTTTAGCTGCCCTTGCACCAGAAGTACTTATGTTCCCCAAATACCCATAATCCCCTAAAACAATGATTAAGTTAAGAATGGGTGACAGAGTCTGAATTACACCTGACACTTGGTCTGGTATTAATTTCATTAATGCTTTTTCTACAGAACCTACCTCTCAAGATTGCAAGGTTAAAAGAATACAATATTTGAAAGCATCATGTAAAATTCACAGTGCTATATAGATGCTAGTTATTGCTATTGCTATTATCATTATAATGGGATTATGACAGAAAATAAACATTAGTTTAAAATGTAGATTAATAGGTTCCAAATTATATAATTTATATGCCTTTGGGCTGAATTCATATTAATTAAGAGTCCATATCAGCATCTTGGATAGTCATTATCATTTTTTTCTTCTGGTTTGGGCTTCCTAAAAACTACTGAATATCATCTAGATTTGCCTAATGCTTAGTGTTACCAGATGAGGTAGGAACTACATATTAAAATAGTATCAAACAAGGTAATTCTTGCTGATCATGAATTACTACTTAAATGGTAGTATTGTTATTAATAGTGGTAAAATATTTGCTCCAGAGAGAATTGCAAAGCAATAGAGAAAAACATGTACTGACATTATTGCCAATTAAAATTAAAATCATCTCTGATTCCTATAAAATATAACATAAGAAACCAAATTCCACTCCCTCCCATGGCTTTTAAATTTAAAATAGTGTTGAGAATGGTGATGGTGAGGCTGAGTAAGAACTGAAAACATGGATCAGTTGCTATCATGGTTAGAACAAAACCTGGCTAGCTTCCCAAATACAGTGCGTAGATCTATTCTCAAAGCATGACCTCCTCCCACCAATTTCCAAGGTTTGGCAATTTATTCTCCTTATTCATTGGAATCTTAAGAACATGCTAGAATGCTTTTAATTCTTTGGTGACAATACAACAGTCTAGGATATATTTTGCTTAGACCCTGTGTGCTTTCTTCTCCTTTTTCCTTCCTGACATCTCTTAGCATTGTCTCCTTGTGACTCAGTAATCCAGGACTGTACATATATAATCTCATAGGAAATGAATTCCTAGGAGTTTTCCCTTTTAACAATTTCTATAGTATCCTTAATTTCTGGGAAACATAGTTCTTCTTAAAAGTCATGACATTATTGGAAATATAAGTATAAAAGCCTTTTCCTATCAAATTTGCCTTTATTTTATCTTTCATAATTTTATATATATATACACATACATATAAGTAAAATGCTATATTATAAAATACACATTGATGTATGAATAATAAATATACACATCAGTGTTTATATGTATATATGACATATTACATATAATATACATCAACGCTATATTGCTACATTATATTACATAAACATTGATGTATATATATATTCATTTATATATGTAAATATAGTGTATGTATATACACACAAATATTGGCATTTACATATAGATACACAAATGTATATACATGTGTATGTGTGTTTAAATTTTTATGAGGAAAGAAGTGGTATGACAATTACATAGTGAACAGTGAGCCAGTCTTGGAGTCAAGATTACTTGAGTTCAAGTAGTGCTTCTGACATATAATTCACAATACTCTATAGCACTTTGATTTTTAGCAGCTAATGATTTGCACTGGCAAAGAGTTTTTTTAGTACTGATTTTCTACATCAATTTTCATGAGTGTCACATTATTACCATTATTAATTATTATTAATCAGGGATCTAGACTAAAAACAATTGCTAAGCCAACCAAAAAATGTGTTTAGTTCTGAAAAATACTAAAAGTGGGCAGGCTGCTGATTAACTTTAATGTCCTATTTGTCAACACATTCTCCTACTGCCTTTGAATTTATGTATGTTGATTATTTCATCTAGCTCAGAATCTAAAAAAATTGGTCTCCATAGTAGAAAGGGATCCTGGCTATGGAGTTACAAAAACTCGGGCTCTACTCATATCTCTGATATATCCTGATTAATTGTGAATCTGGATAACCTCTCAGTGCTACCCAACTTTTTGAAACTAAACTTACAGAGTAGTTATTTCAATGCATAGTTGAGAACACTCACTTGAACTCATGTCCTATATCAATGAAATCTCAGATTCAAACTCAATGTTTTTAATGCAATATGTAATAATAAAATCTAGACTGTTGGGAAAATATGAAGGAGGGTCATTGAAACTGAAGGACAAGTAGTATCTCTCTTCTTATTTTCTTACTTTTGTGTTCCATATTGTAGGCTTCAGTATCAATGTGATTCTTTCTGAATAGTTTCCTGGCTTAACTAGACCTAAGTAGAGATGAATAATTTTGGTTGGAGCTTTGGGTCAGCTAAAATTGCACCAAGATAGGATGGTTCATGACCTGGATATTTCTAGCCAATGGCTATTTCCACAATTAATTTTTATACTGAGTCATTAGAAATCCTCGAACAATTGATGAAAATATAATCTGAATTGTAAAACTGAATTATATTTTGAAACTCATTTGGATCGTAATGTCCATATGTCAATGTAGTGTCAGTTTTGAAAGTCTTACAGTGATGTTTACTTACATACCCATAATAGAGTTTTGAAGTGCCTAGATAGAAGAGGGGAAGTTGATTGATTCAGTAACAAACCTTTCTTTAACTCTGCATTCCAAAGTTGGGAAATGTGTGTGTGTGTGTGTGTGTGTGTGTGTGTGTGTGTGTGTACTTCCCAAGGCATCAGATTAAATTGTAATAGTCAACACTGGAAGCCTGAGTCCCCCTCTGAATAACTGTTTCATGCTGCCTCATGTTTTATGCAGATTATGTTTTTGCTAGAATTGCCTTTGCCAGACTGCATTAAACTTTAATGAACTGAGAGAGGAATTAGATTACAAAAATTACTGTTAATATCATAATCTCCATGTAAAAATGGAAGAAAATCCTTTGAACATTTTGAAAAGACACATAGGGAGGAGGAGGAGGACAGGATATAAGAAAATTGCTCATGTGTATATAACCACTGGAAATGTTTATTTATACTCTCAATATAGCACCCTACAGAGTTAGAGGTCTCAACTCTGGTCATTGCTTCACATTCAGATTCATATTTACTATTCTTTCACATTCACTATCCTTTTCAGTTTTTGTTAAATGTGAGCAGACTTGAAGAATGTAACTAACTTCTACTTCATGGCAATTTTCTAAACAGGCTCTCAAGACATATCTTAAACATTTTCTAATCAAACAGTTTTCTAATAAGATATTTTGGAAGACTGTAGTGAGAGAGCAGTGGTTTTGTTTAGTACAGTTCAACTTGATGGATCTTTTTCAACATGTTTTGAGGCCAGACTGATCATTCTTATTGAACATTTTATCTTGGCGCTATATGAAACTATGAAAAATCTTTTTATTAACATCACTATGGGATTTCTTCCATAAATGCCACTTTTTCTCCCTAAATGTGTGATTTTTAGGAATGAAGGAAACTCACATTCTTAGACCGTGTAGTCCATTATAGATGTAGAACTGCTTTGCAAATTTTAGCAATAGAATTTCCCAAAGAACTGAGAATATGACTTGTCTAAGGTCATACAGTCAGTGCATGTCAGAGGTTAGTCTTGAACTCAGGTTCTTTGATTTTAGTGATGGGATTTTGCTTTTCAAAGCATAGATTTTGGTGACTGGCCAGTTTCAAAACTAATGAAAACTATGGTAAATCTTTGTCTCGCATTTCTAACTATGGCAACAAAGTAAAAAGTCCATTGGTGCAGTAGATAGAGTACTAAGCCTGAGTCAGCAAGACTCATATTCTGAGTTCAGATATGACCTCAGACACTGACTAGCTGTGTGAACCTCAGTCATTTAACCCTCTTTGCCTCAGTATCTTATCTGTAAAATGAGCTGAAGGAAATGGAAAATCACTCTAGTATCTTTGCCAAGAAAATTCCATATGGAGTCACAAAAAGTCAGACACAACTAAAACATTATTTAACAACAACAACAACAACATGATAGTATAGGTACCATATTCTGGTTTTACATATGGGGAAACGGAGACAGAGAAGAGTGAAGTGACTTTCCCAGTGCTATTACCTAATATGTATGAAAACCAAGCCTGGAACATAGGTCTAATGCTGTTTATTTCATTTATCCCAGAAAGGAACCCTTTGGCTGAATGTCCATCTGTGGCTTTATCCCTGAGTAACTGGATGGAATTACTGAGGCCTTCTAAAGACTCTCTCATGGGGAAACTGAGCATTAAAGCTGTCCACTTTCCAGAAAAGTTAGAAGGTTTGGGTTACAAAGCTATCAACAAACTAATGATATTCAGTCTCTCACATTGGATCCAAAGAGCATGCTTTTTGTTTTCACATTGCCTAAGGGTGACCTAAGAATATCATTTATAAAAGAAAACTCCAAGGGATCCATCTCAATGTGAAAAAGTTTGAAATTTTATTTTCTGAAATATCAATTCTGTATTCATTTTTAAAACAATAGAAAAGTTATCTGTAAATATATCATATAGCATAACTGATATTCAACCAACACCAGAGGGGGAAAAATAACCTAAGGCAGTTACAATGATGAATGACACTAGTTTCTCTTTACCCTTATACCAATGAAATGATACAGACATATGATAAGAAATTTGCTCCATTTGCTTATTCCTTTTCATGGCAAGATGAGTTATTAACAGGTAAGATTTTAATATTAAATCGGGAATATTTTCTTTCCCAAGAAAACCTGGACTGGGGATATGGTAAAGAAAAGCTATGGAGAAAAAAAAATTTATAGACACAGAGTTATTTATTGGCAGCAAAGAACTCAACAAATCTTATAGCTATTTTCCAGATGAACTTTGTCACTTAAACTTTCTCAGTTTCAGTAACAATGTCTATAAAAATGGGAATTTTATTGCCATTCTATATCACAAGAATATGGTACCAAGGCTATAAATAGCAAGGGAAAAAATAATCATGTTTACTGTAGGGAGGGCATTGACTCTTAGGAGAAAATTTGATTACTTTTTGTCTTAGAATTTACTCAATGATTAAATAACTCTTGAAAAGTAAGAACTGTGTCATAATATGAGTAGTTTACACATTGGGTAGCCATGTGATCAATTTCTATATATTTAAATGAAAAAAAAAAATTCTCTGCCAAAGTGTATACACACACACATATCTATAGAATGACATTGTTTCAAATAAATGTGGTTATATTTGCCCTAAAGTATTTTATCCCATAGTGATCCAATGTCCAAAAACTTAGATAGCCACTGTCTTGGAGGTAACTGAAATGTACTTAACATATGTTAATTTTACTTTATCCTAATAAAGCAATGTAATTTTAGTCCATTGGCTTTCCACACATAATTCAATTGAAATACTGGATTTCATTTTTTCCCACATACTATGAAGAATTAATTGCAAAAAAACCCAGAAACATAAGTGTGGTGAAATGAAAATGTTTTTATAGGACATTAGTGTTATCTTGAATAAAGAAACTCAAGACCCATACAAATCATCAGCACTTCTATATATTACTGACAAAGCTCATCAGCAAGAGATAAAGAGAAATTCTATATATACATACATACATATATATATATGTATAACTCTAGAAAAAATAAAATATTTGGGTATCCACCTGTGAAGACAAGCTCAAGAATTATATGAACACAATTGCAAAACTCTTCACAAACAAATCTAAACAACTGGAAAATTATCAATTGTCCATGGCTAAGTCAAGCTAATATAATAAAATGACAATTCTGCCTAATTGATCTACTTGTTCAATGCTATATTAATCAAACTGTCAAAAATCATTTCATGGAACTAGAAAAAATAATGGCAAAATTCATCTGGAAGAACAAAAGGTGAAAAATATTAAGAGAATTAATGAAACAAAATACAAAGGATGGTGGTGTAGCAGCACCAAACTTAAAACAAATTATAAAGCAGCAGTCATTAAAAATATTTGATACTGGCTAAGACATAGAGTGGTAGATCAGTATAATAGACTAGATACATACAACCATAATAATGAAAGCCAATAATAATCTAGTATTTGATAACCCCCCCCAAACTCTAGCTTCTATAATAATAACTCACTATTTACAAAAAATGCTGGGAACACTAGATTATAATATGTTAGAAACTCAGCATAGATGCACATCTCGTACTCTATACCAAAATAAAGTTAAAATGGGTACCTGAGTTGGGCATAAAGGATGATACCATAAACAAATTAGGCAAGCAAGGAATAATTTACCCATCAGATCTTTGGAAAATGGAGGAATTTATAACCAAACAAGAACTAAAAAATATTATGAAAGGCAAAATGAACAACTGTGATTACATTAAATTAAAAACATTTTGCACAAAGAAAACCAACAGAAACAAGATTAAAAGGGAAGTACAAAGCTAGGAAAATCACAGGCAATCTTTCTGATAAAGGTCTCATTTATAAAATATATAAAAAACTGTGTCAAGTTTATAAGAATACAAGTCATTCCCCAATTGATAAACAATTAAAAGATATGAACAGACAATTATCAGATGATGAAATAATAACCATCTATAGTCATGAGAAAAAATGTTCTAAATCACTATTGATTAGAAAAATGAAAATTAAAATAACTCTGAGGTATCTATTACATATCTCTCAGATTGTCTAAGATGACCAAAAAAAATAATGATAAATATTGGAGGGGATGTGGGAAAACTGGGCTACTAATGCATTGTTGGTAGAATTGTGAAATGATCCAATCATTCTGGAGAGCAGTTTGGAACTATGACCAAAAGGCTATAAAACTGTGCCTATCCTTTGACCCAGCAGGATTACTACTGGGTCTATATCCCAAGGAAATCATAAAGTAGAGAAAAGTCCACATGTGCAAAGATGTTTTTAGCAGTTCTTTTTATGGTAACAAAGACCTGGAAAATGATTATATGTCCATCAGTTGGAGAATGCTGAATAAGCTGTGGTATATGAAGGTAATGGTACATTATTGTTCTATTAAAAATGATGAACAAGTTGATTTTAGCAAGGCCTAGAAAGATTTACATGGACTGATGCTGAACAAAGGAAACTAGGGATACATTGTACATAACAACAGGAAGAATTGCAACAATGAACGATGAATGACTTGACTTTTTTTTTCCCCCCCCCCCAGTGGTTCAGTGATCTAAAGCAATCCCAATAGCCTTTGGAGAGAAAATGCCATCTGCATCCAGAAAAAGAATTATGGAGACTGAATGTAAATTAACACATGTTATGTTCATTTCTTTTTTCTGTTTTGTTTCTCTCCCATGGTTTTTCCTTTTTGTTCTATTTTTTTCTCTCCCAACATGATTCATAAAGCAATGTATACTAAAATGCATAAGTAAAATTTTTAAAAAGAAACAATGAAAGAAAGAATCTTAAATTGCTATTTTATAAATTTAAAAACAAAAATCCTTTAGTGTAAGGTACTATGATAAATTGAAATGAATTGCTCTGAGATATGTCATTTTTACCATGTGAAAATGATGTGATAAGTAACCACTTATTAGATATCATAAGTGCATCATTATACTTTTCACTTCTCTTCTCCTTCCCAGTACACATCTAGATGTACATGTATACAAATATACATACATATATGTAGATGTCTTTATTTTCATTCTCTATTGGCTTGGAAGGTGGATATAATATACACAAACACATTTATATACATTTTTGGGAGTGTATCCTATTCAGAGATGAACCATTAGGATGGTGGAGGTAAATAGATAAAGATACATATATATAAGGAAATGCATTTGAATACATATACACATCCATATATGTATGAGTGTGTGTGTGTATTAATATTCATAGCAAATATATTTTGGCACTTTACATTTCTATAAGATGGCAAATACATATATAAAATTAGTTCATTTCAATGAGATTATGGCATATAATAAACTTTTTCGACACTAGCTGGAATGTCTATAATAAATTAAGAAAATATACTACATTAGAACAGGGTAGAAAAAGGTCTTTCATATGGTAAAGATTCAAGTTTCATCATTCAATGCAGTTCAATTCAATAAATATTAATTAAATCCATACTGAATACAAATATACATATTAAGCTACTGGGGATACCCAGAAAATGAGACAACTATCCTTGTGCAACATATCTTTCTTGGTGAGAGATGGACTAGAACAAAGGCAGAAATAAGTAGACACAAGATCCTCAAGATCATTTGGGGAAGTGAAAGAAATTATAACTAGTAAGAATAAGGAAAGGTGTCATATACAAGTAACATCTGAGCTATTAACCTTGTGAAAGCCTGGACTTTTAAGAGGTGAAGTTAAAGAAGGAGAACATTCCAAGCCTGGAGAACAGCATGTTGAATGTCACAGGCTCAGGAGATGGAGACATGTTTGAGGAAGAGCTAGTAGATCTGTTTGGCTGAAAATGAATGAAGGAAATAATATGCAGTCTTGAAAGATAGGTGAGACTAGACTGAGGAGGATATTAAAAGCTAGGACAAAGAGTTTACATTTTATCCCACGAACATTTCTCCTAGAGAGTGTCATATAAAGATATTCTCATTGATTTGTAAATTTTCCAAAATACTGCCTGATTTTTAAAGTGTTGTGTGGCAATATCTAAAGTCAATGTTGACCCACTTTATTCCATAAAAGCCAGTCTTTACCAATTTACTCATCATATTTTCTTTCTTTATATTTCTGTTTCTTTCCTATTTTTCTTTTCCATTCTTTCTACTTTTTCTGTTTTCTCTATTGTTATTCTTTTTCTCCTCCTCAATTTCAGTTGCTTTTTTCAACATTATTATTTCAACAATATTAGAAACATCAGTCCAGAGCTGAAAGAAATCTCAGAATACATGTATCCCAGAGGTTCTTAATGTTATGTTAAAGAATCCCAAAGGATTCATAGATTAATTACAGAGGATCTGTGATCTTTGACAGGAAAAAAATCATTATTTCCATTAACTTCCACCTTAAATTT
The DNA here is from genome assembly GCF_016432865.1 of Antechinus flavipes. Taxonomy (NCBI): domain Eukaryota; kingdom Metazoa; phylum Chordata; class Mammalia; order Dasyuromorphia; family Dasyuridae; genus Antechinus; species Antechinus flavipes. The sequence continues at coordinate 294,959,995 of NC_067401.1, read as the reverse complement.
AGCATTTCCTTCAATTATGAATGTAGGCAACAATCAGTCTGAGAATGGATCCAAAAGATTGGCCAAAGTCACAAAATAGTAAGTATTGGAGGTAGGTTTTGAACCCATGTCTTATTGCAAAGCCGGTATTTATTTTGGTGTCATCCTCAATCCCTTAGTCAAAATTTAAAACTACAAATTTATTATTAGTTGTAAGAGAGCACTCTGTGTTGAATTTTGCTTTGAACTTTCTATTTTTGGTGTGCAAGTTACAAAATTTCTTAAGCAGAATTGGGGATGAGAATAAGAATCAATTGCTATTATAAAAAGTGGTCCTGAAGATAAGACAAGTAATTTGTGCAGTTTTGTCAGCACATTATAGGTTCCAAATCTTCCTTTTCCTTCTGTGTTTTTTTTATATTCACCTGTTTTGTCATTGAGAATATGCATTTCCATAAATCTGAGACAATAAATGCATGTCTTTGTTTTCATTCATTTCCATTTTTGTCATTCCTTAAATTCTGTCGAAGGAGGACTTTTCCTGAGCAGAGGTTCATCACTACAATTTCACATATAAATGATCCCACTGAATGAATCATAATGTAGTGAATTTCCAGGGAATATTATAAGACACAGTTTTTTCTTCTCCTTCCCCTCACATTCCCTTTCATTGCTTTCCCCTTCTTTTTCCCTCCTTTTCTCTCCATACATAACTTTTCCCTCCCTTCCCTTATCTTCTGTCCCATCTCAACTATTCCTCTCACCTTTTCTTCCTTCCTTTTTTCTTCTCTTCCCTGCTCTCCCTTTCATGAGGTTTAACAAGATATAGATCTCCTTGCCAGCCAAGTTGACATGACTTTAGTCTGTCAGATACAAGAGGCTCTTGGTGTTGGTCCTTTTCAAGTCTTTACCTCTGCTATGTGTATTGATAGGGGAATCTCACTCTGGGTAGATATCTCTTAAATTCAGAATTGAAGACCTTAGGATTACTCAAGAGATTACTCCTAAAGCTAAAAAGTCAGTTTGTTAGGATTAATATTTTCCAAATTTTACTCACTGAAAGAAAGAGAAGTAAAGAAAGTGTCTAGAGACTTTAATCTCAGGCTCTCCTGGACAAACTTTCACTGTTATGTGCTTCTGCAAATGATTGTTGCTGCTAGGGATAGAAAGAAGAGAAATCTTATGCCTTCTTCCACCCCTCCAACCTCATATACCTCTCTTAAGTAGATAAAATTTTCTAAAATGAAGTCTGGCTCTCAGTCATCAATCATCAGGATCTTTTTTATGAGACAGTAGTATACTCCATGATTTCTTTCTCTTTCACTTAAACACTCCTCTCAGATTATTCTAGGTAGAGGTTAAGGGTAATTCACATTTTCATTTTCGTGATATTTTTTCAAGGATCTAGTCTTAGAAGTTTCAAATCTAGCAGATTTTGTATCTATCTTACTATAACCTCATGAGTATAAATAGAGTTGCCATCTCACAGGCTGTTGGGAGGGCCAGCACTTTGGACAATGGGTAGGAAGCTATCAAAACTCCTTGCCCCTTACATCAGGACTAGTAAGACTCTATCAATTTCAAATGGAGAATTGTGGAAACTTTTTTGATGAAGTAGGTAATAAATTTGAGGGCAACCGACCTAATAAAGATCATTATGTTTGGTAGAGTACATGTTATGTTTTATGTATATATATATATATATATATATATATATATATATATATATATACACACACACACACACACACACACACACACACACACATATGTCATATATAACACAATATACATATATCTATATAAAACACACACACATATATAAATAACAATATATAATGAATATGTGTTATTGCCTCTCAAATTCTAAAGCATAGTAAAGTTCTTTAGGATTTGAGTGGCTATAAAACATTCATAATTAGACACTCTTTGTATATTTCCAAAATGTTCATAGACATTATACATTAGTCTGATAGACATTGAAACAAATAGATAGGATTTTCATTTTACCATAGAAAGAAGAATTTTTATAATTGCTGTAATGCCCATCTGCTTTTGAACTTGAAATAAGTACAAGAACAAAATTACTTTAAATATAAGGTCAAATTAATAGTATTAAGAAAGGGTCACTTTGTACTAACTATATGCTTAAAAGACAGATGGTAAATGCAATGATTTCTATTACACAAATTAGTAAGTTAAGGACCATGAATTTAAATGATTTGAGTTTGTAGTTGTAGGGTGTAGCAATGTTAGAGGCAAAAACTACATCCTTTGGGCCTCTCTGTTATATTTACAAAGAACAGCTTAGCTAATCATTAAAAACAAATAAAAAATGAGTATAAAATTTGCAGAGGCTTTTAGTTTCAACTTTTCTATCAATATTCACAATTTCTTTGCTCTTTAGTTTGATCACCTGTAATTGATATGGTTAGTAGTATTTTCTCTTCTAAGAAGTCAACAGAATGATCATGTTATGCAATAGGAGAAAAAGATTTTTATAAAATTTAAACTATATTAATAATGTAAAAAATTGAGCTATTATCATTGTTATTACTAGTAAGAATATTTTATGCAAAATATTATCAATCACTGATTGTGAGGTGAAGAATTAAAGCTATTTGGATTGAATATGACCATGAAGGGAGATATATACATCATGTAAGGAGAATGAGGAACAACCAAAGGACACAACAATAGTTCAAAAGGAAATCCTTTAGTACTCTTAGTAAAACTTCTGTGGAGGGTTTATATTGATAGATTATGCATAAGAGCTGCCACAGGTATTTGTTGAATATTCTGGCATATTCAAAAGAATGAAATCTATTTAGTTAACCATTTTCCTTCATGAAGAGAGAGATGCAGAGAATGAAAAATTAGGAAGGATTGTGATCCATACTAATATAGTATTCTATATTTTATATTTCTTTGAATATGAAAGTAGAAAAGACTTTTATTATTATATCACAAGAATCATAGATATCAACAATATTGTATCTTATTGGTCATTTTCCTTCATTATTTAGGCTATAACCCTAAAAAAGATGAAAAATGAATCCACCAGATGAGGAAGCTAGTCAGAAAGAGAGGCTAGAAAATTATTTCAATTAAAAATAGAAGTTTCTGTGAATAAAAATGCACCTGAACAGGATGAAAAAATGTCTAGAATGGGACTAGCATCTGCTTATGCATTTCATAGTTATTAAAATTCTTATGGGTTTGAGGATGAAGTTTCTTTAAGTATTTACAAGAAAAGTACTAGGAGTGAGAGATAAAATGAATCTTTTGATTTTGCTTAGTAATGCTGGGAATAAGAAGGAAAAGGAAGCTTTAGTCTAGTAATGGAAAAGAGGAAAAAACCCCAACTTATTCATGTCAATTTTAAATCCAAGGTGCATATATAACTAGCAAATAATAATGATTTTATTAGAGCAGAAGAAAATGTGATATGAACACATAGCTGAAGTTTCATGACTTTGTTCAATTTATAGAAGCCTGGTGTAATGGAGAGAATGCTGCAATTGGAAACACACACACATATATACACAGACACATGCACACACATATATGTGTCTATACATGTATGTGTATGCATGTATTTATGTATATATAAGAGATATGTGTATATCTACCTATCTACATATCTATCTATCTATCTATCTATCTATCTATCTAACGTAGGGACATTGTAAGGTATTAAAACTTCTTTCTATTAAAACTGCCCTAAAATTTTTGAGACACTCTGAATGTATTGAAGGTTTTATTCATACTTTTCTAATTAGTCAATTAATTGTTTGTTTTGTTCAGTGGGTGCAGTATGAGAAACATACTAATGAAAGACTAAATAAATACACAATAAATAAAAAAAAAAAGACTTAACTTGAGGAAGATTGATAGTAGTAATATATGGCTTCCCAAATAAATAATATCAATGAAACATTATTTTTGACTATTTTTCCTCTGTGTTTCTGTATTTTTTCTCTTGCCCCTACACACACATGCACACATGCACAATGCACGTATAAACATGTCCATATATATGTACATATTTGTATATTGCTCATATAGCTGTTTCTTTCTCTGTTTTTTTTTTTTTTTTTTTTTTTTTTTCGGGTGTGTGTTTGCCTTTCTCTCTCTCACTTTCATTCTCTCTCTAAAAAATATACAGAGGAGAACAGAATGAAATTCAGAACAGGGCACATACATGAATAATTTTCTTGTAGTTTTTTAAAATAATCTTTTAAATTTTTATTTTAAAATGTCCTATTTGTGGATGATTGTTAAATTTCTAATAAAAAATAAATAACTGTTGATAATTCCAAGATCAAGTGGGTGTGACTCTACCACACACAATCTGTACAAGTCTGGGCAATTTACTTAATTCTTAGTTCTTTAGCTAAATTTATGGTATAGAAAAGATTCTAATCAATTATGCATCAGAGACAGAATTTTTTCAACAGAAACTTCATGTATCAGTGAAATCATAAATACACAAACATATAGGAGATGCTTCTGAAATTTACTCTCCATTTGCAGCACTATTTTGCCACCCTAATAAATAGTAATGAATATATAAAAAGATCAAGATTGTTTTTTATATGTATTTCTGATTGTATAAAGTCAGTTATTTATATATCAAATTATATTTTCTAATAACTTTATTATAATTTTGAAAATAAATTTCAATAGAAAAATAGTAATAATAGCCAATAATCTATTTGAATGTTTGCCATTTTTAATAGAACTTATCTGAGGCACTGAATGTTCTTTAAATTGCCCAACTTAGGAAAGAGTATGCCAAATATGAAGATTAAAAAAAAAAAACTGTCTTCAAAATGTTAACTTATCTGACCAGGTCCACATCTGACCAGGGTTATTTGTTGTAGATTTTTTTAAAAAAATAGCTTTATTCTTTTCTGGTTATGTGTGTGTATATATATGTGTGTGTATATATATACATATATATGTGTATATATATATATATATAAACTTATGAGTCATATTGGGAGAGAAAACTCAGAACAAATAGGAAAAATCACAAGAGAAAAAAGTAGAAAAAAGATGTAACATAGCATGTGTTGATTGATATTCAATTTCCATAGTTCTTTTTCTGGATGCAGATAGTGTTTTCTATTTATAGTTTGTCGGGATTGCCTTGGATCACTAAACCACTAAGAACCAAGTCTTTTATAGTTATCATCATACAATTTTGCTGTTCCTGTTCCTGTGTACAATGTATTCCTGGTTCTGCTTATTTTGCTCAGCATCAGTTCATTTAAATCTCTTTTGGCCTTTCTAAAGTCAGCTTGCTTATCATTTTTTTTTAATAGAACAATGATATTCCATTACCTACATCTACCACAGCCTATTCAGTCATTCCCAATTTGATGGGTATCTACTCATTTTCCAATCCCTTGCCAGCACAAGAAGAGCTGCTACAAATATTTTTACACATTTTTTTTGCTCTCATTTATGATTTCCTTGGAATGCAGACCCACAGTGGCACTGCTGGATCAAAGGGTATGCACAGTTTTATACCCTTTTGAGAATAAGTTCCAAATTGCTCTCCAGAATGGTTGGATCATTTCACATTTCCTCCAATAATGCATTAATGTCCCAGTCTTCCCACATTCCCTTCAATATTTATCATTATTTTTTCCTGTCATCCTAGGCAATCTGAGAGGTGTGAGGTGGCACTTCAGAATTGTTTTAATTTGAGTAGATTTAAAAAATAATTTAAAAATATTGTTCCTAAATAAAAATGGTGTTTATGATGTCTTGATGGCAATATCTTATGTACTTACTTTTGATTCTTTCTTTCATTTTAAACAATTGGGCAAATGACTCATATATTTATTTGCTATTATGAACTGCTTAAGAAGCATATGTCAAGATATGAAATATATTGAAAAGAATTGCACATCTTCAACCTATATCAGATTGCTTGCTGTTTTGGGTAGGAGAGAGTAAGGGAAGGAGGGAGAAAGTTTTAGAACACAAGTCTTACAGAAATGGATGCTAAAAGCTATTTTTACACATATTTAGAAAAATAAAATATTTTTGAATACTTTTTAAAAATGAATAAAAATTCAAAAAGCTAAAAAAGAAGTATATGTTAACCATACATTTAGATTTTCTGACTCATTTCATTAAACATGAAATCAATTCTAAGTGATAATCCTTTTTATTCACAGATTCAAATTCAGCATTCCAATTTTGAACAAGATTTGTAAAGACAGAAAGCATTTTCAAGGTGTTGGAACTACAGAATTAAATATGAGAAATATGTGTTCTTCCTATGTACTTGTGTATTTTAGACTGGCAGTCACATTTCCCTCTTTGGAAGTGATATATACTTATTCTTTTAGATTTTTTAGACATGATTTACTAATTCAGGCAAGGAGTAGATATTTATGGATCATATGCCATGGATTAAACTAGAGTCCATGCCCTTAATAGGTTCAAAAAATTGTTGGATTGTCAAGCTTTCTTTCAGAAAACAAATCAAGAGCTAAGTAATCAATCAAAAACATCAAACTTTTGACTCTTACCAATCTGTTTTATGGATATTCAGAGAAGAGAGATCAGATTGTAGCTGGGAAGATGTAGGATATGAGTTGAATAGAGCAAGGGGTTGATTTGAACACTGGAAGAGAATGAAAGCTGGTATTTCATGTTCTTGTAGGTTTTGGGGGGGAGTTAGGTGGTTAGAAGGAAATTGAGGGGAGCAGCACAGTCAAAAACTCCCCAGGAATATTGACTCTAGAGTTGTAGGGATATCAAGAATAATAGTTTCCCAAGATATTGACTGTGTTTCTTTGAGGCTCCAGAGTTTCTTCTCCTATCTTCTGGAATCTACCCAAGTGAAAAAAATCCATACATTGAAACTTCAGTGTACCTGAGATCTATATGATATACATAGTGTCTATTTTCCCCTTAAAAAGCAAAAGGAAAACCATCTGTATTGCCAAACTTGTGTGACTTTTTCTATTTTACCATCAATTTTCCATAGAATGTCAACTCTTAAATTCTAGGGATATTTCTCTAGATTACATAATGTCAAGAGGTCTAAAGGAATATCCCAAGAATTTAGGGTTGTGAAGAATAAATTGGAGTCTAGGTAAGTGGCACCATGCATATATTGTTGGACCTGAATTCAGGAAGACCTGATTTAAAATCTAGACTCAGGCACTTACAAATTATATGATTCTGGGCAAGTGACTTAACTAAGTTTGCCTCAATTTCCTCAATTGTAAAATGGAATGAATAAAAGCAACTACCTTTTAGGGTTGTTGTGAAGATAAAATGAGGTAATATTTGTAACATATTTTACAAACTTAAAGGGCTATATAAATCATATTATTATTATTATCATCATTCTTTGCAAATCTTAAAACACAATGTATTAGTTTTTTTTTTGTTGTTGTTGCTAATGATCATTATGATAAAGATTATAATGATATGGACTCATACCCTTTATCTACTTGGTCAAACTTATAAGAAGGAAAAGTCAGGAATTTCTCATACAAAGAAAAGAGATTGGTTTCCCAGAATATCTCTAGATAAAGAACACCCTTAAATACCTATGCTGCTGGATCTGCATATAATCTCATAGGCAAAAAGATGCAAATAGGTACATGAATAAGGGAGTGATATTATGAGAATGATACTTTGGTTATGGTTCTGACAATTGTCAGACTTTGTAGATTATTTAATTAAGAGGACTTGACTAGAAAACCTTGATAGTGTAGACTTAGCAAGCATTTTGCAAAGAAGTTTGTATAACTCAATAGGTAATAGCTATGCATCTCACATTAATCAAATGCATGAATACAACTATATTCCATGTCAGGATACTTGAAAAAAAAGAGGTCTACATATAATTATGTTTGAGCAGCTTCTGTTGCAACTAAAATTACAATTCTTTCCCCTCTCTTATTTAATATTTGATTTTCCCCAGTTACATATAGAAATAATTGCTAAAGATTATTTTGAAAACTTTCAGTTCCAAATTCTTTCCCTTCTTTCCTCCTCTTCTTCTTCATTGAAAAGGCAAACAATTCAGCATATATTATACATGTGTATTCATATAAAACAATTTCATGGTAGACACTCTGTGAAAGAAAACATAGGCCAAAACAAGCAAACAAACAAAAACAAAATCCTCAAGAAACTGAAGAAAGTTAAAAAAGTATCTTTCAGCACATATTCATACACTATCTTTTTTTCCTCTGGGTATGGATAGTATTTTTTTCATAAGTCCTTCAGAATTACATCACATTATTGTATTGCTAAGAATAGTTAAATCATTCATAACTGATGTCTTTACAATATTGTTGTTTCTTTGTACACAACATAAATCACTTTGCATGAGCTCATATAAGTTTTTCCAGGTGTTTTAGAGACTTTCTTAATAATTTCTCATAGAACAATTTGTTTAGCCATTCTCCAATTGATGGGTATCACCTCGATTTTCAATTCTTTGTGCTCAGAAAAGAACTGGTATGAATATGTTTGTACATATTGGTCCTTTTTCTTTCTGCTTTTTAATCTCTTTTGGGACATAGACCTAGTAGTAATATTGCTGGGTCAAAGAGTATGCATAATTTTATAGTATTTAGGGCATAGTTCTAAATTAATCTACACAGTGATTGAATCAGTTCACAACTACACCGACAATGTATTAATACCTCATTTTTCTTCCAACATTGGTCATTTTCTTTTCTGTCTTATTAATCAAGCTAATAGATATGAAATAATGCCTCAGAATTGTTTTAATTGATATTTCTCCAATCAATAATGTGAGAGCATTTTTACATGACTCTAGATAGCTTTGATTACTTCATCTGAAAACTGTTCATATCTTTTGATCATTTACAATTGGAGAATGACTCATTTTTTGGTAAATTTGACTCAGTTCTCTATATGCTTGAGAAATGAGACCTTTATGAGATCAATTTCCTTCAACTTTTTGCAGTTACAATTGTTAACTGTATTTCTCTCCATTATTTCTCCCTTTTTTTTATTCCACCTCTTCTTCATCTTGTCACTCCTCAAAACATTTTCTGCCAATCCCCTCCAAAATGTACACTCCCAATGCCTGCTCCTGGCTTTCTGGGGCCAGGACTATATTGAAGCAATCTGTTCTGCACTGTGTTCCACTCTCATCTTGTTGCAGCAAATCTTTCCTGTTAACCTTCTAAATTGTCTTGGGCTGGAACAAGTATTTCTCTCAATCTTCCTTCAATTTGTTTAGTGTCATTATTTAAAGATATTTGGACAGAGAGATCTTAGTCCATTCCCTGTTTTTATATTAACAACCCAGCTCTGTCTCCTGTAATTGTAATTACTAAATGGAGGTTAATTTGATGAAATTAATCTCACAATTTCCCAGAAATAGGGGGAAAAGCAATCCAATAAAGAAAATAGGTAAATAGTTATGACAATGTTAAAGGTGACAATATTGTAGTAGTTGGGTTATCAACTATGTATGTTTTCAAATATTGCTCAAGAGGCAACTCAGTGGTATAATGGATAAAATGCTGGAATTGGAAAAGGGAAGACCAGAGTTTAAAACAAGCATCGGACATTTACTATTCATATAACCATAGGCAAGTCACATCTTCTATCTACCTTATTTTCTTCTACTATAAAATTGAGAAAAGAAGAATTGTTATAACATCAGATGAGTTGATAATTTAAAAATGCTTGTACAATTCTTGGAACAAAGTAAATGTTTAATAAATGATTGTTTTCTTCCTTACTTCTTGACAAAATGTTCTAAGGTTTTAGAGCTACTGTTTTTTCATTTAGATATCTAAGCTATCATGACACAACAGGTAATTGGTGGCATATTTGATGGAATTCTAGGTGTGGAGTCAAGAAGACCTGAATTCAAATGTGATTCATATCCTAGGTGAAATGTTTGTGGAATAAAATCTAAACTTTTGGTCCTGGCTTTTGATCTTCTCCCCAATCTGAAAAATAACCCCAAAACAACATTATACTGGTCAAGCTACTTATCTTCTGTCTGTCTCTATTTCTTCAACTGTAAAATGAAGCTAATAATAACAGCAACCTCACTGAACTGCTGGGAGGATCAAATGAGGCAATATTTATAAAAACTCACTTAACACAGTGCCTGGAACTATAGAAGCTATTTTTAATACAGTAAGCACCTTATTAAGGTTTATTATCCTTCCTTCCCTATTTAGTAACATCTAGGGACATTTTTCCCTGCACCTGATCTTTATCTACTCATCTCAGGCCTCTGTTGATAAGACTGGTATGAACAATTTAAGATATGTTATCCTATTGACAATAGAAAACCACACTATTTAGCCCAATATCTTGTATGTGGAATGTACTTAATGAATGTTTATTGATTGTTAGATTAATCCTACTATTCCAAACCCCATTATAACCACCATCAGGGTATAATTCTAATTGCTGGGTGAGGATCAACATTTTTTGAAGTGGTAGTGATGGCCATCCCATTTCAGCACTTCTGCATTCATGTGCTCTACTCTGCCAGATAGTTATACAGCTTTGGCCTTGACAGTGGTTACTTCAGTGATTTTCAAAAATGGATTCTTTGTCTGATATGCAAAATTACATCTTTAACAGGTGCCCTTCAGAAGGTTTCTATCCATTGTACCCTTTAGCTCTACTCTCAGGGACAGCCCTGGTAGATTTATGAGGTACTGAGAGTTGATGGAAGCCATTGTACTGCCTGTTTATCTCCCTTTTTCTTGATTATTCTCAAAGACTCTGGAAATTAGTTTCTCACAAGAATGATATGCTCCTGAAGACATGCCTGCTATGTAATTAAAAGAAATTAGATGCGATGATACTATCACAGTGACATTTGTAGTGCAAAAGAGGCATCTACTGTAATTTAGTTGACTATTGGTATTGTTTTAAATAAAGTAATGATTTTTTTCTCTTAAATCATACTTAAAAGGCAAAACATTTCCAAAAGAATTAATTAAGATGAATTAAAAAAATTAAGCAAGGACAGAAAATAATACAACTTGTCTGGAATCTGGGATCACAGCCTAATAATTGGCAATGAATTGCTTTAAAAGTTGTAAGAGACAAGAAAAATGTATCATCTAAGGGGGAAGCTTTTTGAATCACTGAAAATCTCCAAAACCCTTAGTATTGTTTTGTGTTTAAACTCTTCTCTAGAACAGGAGATTACTTGAAAGGGTTGTTTATCTGGTGATCAAAAACTTATTTTCTTCTTATCTGTCTTCCAAGTTCAGATTATGAATTGTGTTGAAATGTGCTTATTATAGCAGAAAATCCAATTGCTTGAATAAGTAACAAATGGAAATCTGATAGAGTTCACTTTGGGCAAAGATTAAAAAAGCAAGCAAGTGAACCAATTCTTTTCTAGTTAAATATACTAGAGATATGTCACTACACAACAGAAATACTTCAATGAAATTGTACTGCTAAGTATTTGTTTCCTCTGAAAAATAACAAATTAATAAGATGATAACCTTTGAGCTTTTTTTATTGAGCTTTCACATACTAACTTTTAGGTCCCCAGAGTGTTTCATTATTTCCACGTCATGTATGCTTTATAAACCAAGCACTGAGAAATGTGTGACAGTTATCTTAAAAGTGAAATATTCAAAGCTATTAAAAATGTAGTGTAAAGGAACCAATGACATTATAGAAACAAGCTAGACAATTTTCTCCGTATGTTCAGCTTTTTTTCTCATATCTCACACAGCTTCTTTTCTTGAACAGTACATGCTTTGAGAATGTACCTAAGCCAATTTTTTTCCCATGCTAGGATAAAGCAAACAAACTAGTTATTATAGTAAAATCAAGCAGTTTGAATATAGTATAAGTGATTATAATGAAAAATTGAATTACTTCTTAAATTCAAGGGAATCTAGCATTGCCTTTAATTTTGGGGAAAAAATGAATGAAACCCCAATTTTTTCTAAAATAATTTATGATTTTTGATAGATAATTTATTTTTGTCATGCTTTTATCCAAATAGAGTTTTTAAGTGTCTTAAATGGGATTTGATGGGGAAAGAGTATGAAACAGCTTCTAACATATGATATCTTGTTGACCATGGAAAATCCATTCTCCTCCTCGGGACTTACTTTCCTCACCTGTAAAATGAGGAGATTGAACAAGATAACTCTGAAATCCCTCCTAAGTCTATGGTACTGTATGTGTTTATAAATGTTATCTGAAACAAATAAAGAGAACTGACATTAGTGATCTGATCATTCTAGACTTCTTAATGATTAGTTCTGAAATCTAGTTAGCAAGACTAGGGCTTTGGTCTTCATAGTTCATTTGCAGTCACATTTAAAAAAAGAGATAGAAAAAGTATAGGAATATTCGAATTTGTACACCTGTATTGTGGAAGAAGAATGATATATTAATTTCATTTTTATGTTCTCTAAATATTTCTAAATGAGCAAATATTCTAAGATTTCTAATCCAGTAAGTTAGTTATGCGTAATCATAGTGCTTGGTATTTTAAAAAGACAAGAATGCTAAAACATTTCCATGTGATTTAGTTAAAAGAGTTATTATTCTGTCTTGGTTTCCTCTGATAAGCTGTTGAAAGAAAAGGCACTTTGGTGACCTTCTTGGGATGGTGTTATGCTGTATTATTTTCTCTTGTAATGGGAAAAGAGATAAATCAACAACTTGCAGAGTATTTGGTTATCCTTCACTGGCACAGAAGATCTTAAATCAAAATGCAAAAGAAGTTTCTGTTTGTGCCAGCCTATGGGGAAATTGATAAATATACCTGTGCTTTTGTTATCCTGAAGTCTGTTCAGTCTCTTTTTACAAACTATATTTTGAGCAGTTCTGTTTGTAGCCAGATTTCTCAGTAGATGCAGTGACTATTACTGGAGTTAATGCAATTCTTTGTATCAAATGTATATCCAAATATCTGATTAAAAAGTATATAAATAAGGAACTTGTTATACAGAGGGAAATGATAAGCACTGGCAAAACATGGACTGCTTTAGTCTAAGTTACACAACTCTAAAAGAGAATATCATACTTTTTCCTATGTATCACATGAGAATTAATCAAACTAGTGCAATATTGAAGAATGGGAACTTGACTTTTGGGACATAGAATATTAGAATATCCATATATGATAAAATGTATAAAATTTTGATGGATTTCATGAGTGTAGATCTCATGGCATAAATAAAATCTCCCTTGTGTAGTCCTTTGACTTTGGAACTTGTCTACATGTTGTCAAAAAATAGGTAATGATTTAATGATTCAGCAAAGTTGCAAGGTATAAAATAAACCCACATAAGTCATCAGCATTCTTATATATCACTAACAAAACCCAACAGTTAGAGTTACAAAAAGAAATTCCATTTAAAGTAACTACTGATTGTATAAAATATTTAGGAATCTATCTGCCAAGGGAAAATCAAAAACTTTATTTTTTATTTATTTATTTTTTTAAATAACTTTTTATTGATAGAACGCATGCCAGGGTAATTTTTTACAGCATTATCCCTTGCATTCACTTCTGTTGCAATTTTTCCCCTCCCTCCCTCCACCCCTTCCCCCAGATGTCAAGCAGTTCTTTACATGTTGAATGGGTTACAGTATATCCTAGATACAATATATGTGTGCAGAACCGAACAGTTTTCTTGTTGCACAGGGAGAATTGAATTCAGAAGGTATAAATAACCCGGGAAGAAAAACAAAAATGCAAGCAGTTTATATTCATTTCCCAGTGTTCTTTCTCTGGGTGTAGCTGCTTCTGTCCATCTTTGATCAATTAAAGCTCTCTTTATCGAAGAGATCCACTGCCATCAGAATACATCCTCAAACAGTATCGTTGTTGAGGTATATAGTGATCTCCTGGTTCTGCTCATTTCACTTAGCATCAGTTCATGTAAGTCTCGCCAGTCCTCTCTGTATTCATCCTGCTGGTCATTCCTTACAGAACAATAATATTCCATAACATTCATATACCACAATTTACTCAACCATTCTCCAGTTGATGGACATCCTTTCATTTTCCAGCTTCTAGCCACTACAAACAGGGCTGCCACAAACATTTTGGCACATACAGGTCCCTTTCCCTTCTTTAGTATCTCTTTGGGGTATAAGCCCAGTAGAAACACTGCTGGATCAAAGGGTATTCACAGTTTAATAACTTTTTGAGCATAGTTCCAAACTGCTCTCCAGAATGGCTGGATGTGTTCACAATTCCACCAACAATGTATCAGTGTCCCTGTTTTCCCACATCCCCTCCAACATTCCACATTATCTTTCCCTGTCACTCTAGCCAATCTGACAGATGTGTAGTGGTATCTCAGAGTTGTCTTAATTTGCATTTCTCTGGAAAATCAGAAACTTTATGAGCAAAACTACAAAACATTTTCCACACAAATTAAGTCTGATCTAACCAACTGGAAAAATATTAAATGATCTTGGATTGGGTGAGCAAATATAATAAAGATGACAATACTACCTAAATTAATCTATTTATTTAGTGCTATACCAATCAGACTCGCAAAAAACTACTTTGATGAACTAGAAAAAAAATAACAACAAAGTTCATATGGAAAAACAAAAGGTCAAAAATCTCAAGGGAATTAATGAAAAAAAATCAAATGAAGGTGGCCTAGCTGTACCAGATCTAAAATTATATTATAAAGCAGCAGTTACTAAAACCATCTGGTATTGTCTAAGAAATAGACTAGTTGATCAATGGAATAGGTTAGATTCAAAGGACAAAACAGCCAATAACTTTAATAATCTAGTGTTTGGCAAACCCAAAGACACCAGTTTCTGGGATAAGAATGCACTATTTGACAAAAATTGCTGGGAAAATTGGAAATCAGTATGGCAGAAACTAGGCATTGACCCACACTTAACACCATACACCAAGATAAGGTCAAAATGAGTTCATGACCTAAGCATAAAGAATGATATTATAAATAAATTGGAAGAGCATAGGATAGTTTACCTGTCAGACCTGTGGAAGAGGGAGGAATTTATGACCAAAGAAGAACTAGAGATCACTATTGACCACAAAATAGAAAATTTTGATTATATCAAATTAAAAAGTTTTTGTACAAACAAAACAATTGCAGACAAGATTAGAAGGGAAACAATAAACTGGGAAAACATTTTTACAATCAAAGGTTCTGATAAAGTCCTCATTTCCAAAATATATAAAGAATTGACCCTAATCTATAAGAAATCAAACCATTCTCCAATTAATAAATGGTCAAAGGATATGAACAGACAATTCTCAGATGAAGAAATTGAAACTATTTATAGACATATGAAAATATGCTCCAAATCATTATTAATCAGAGAAATGCAAATTAAGACAACTCTGAGATACCACTACACACTTGTCAGATTGGTTAGAGCGACAGGGAAAGATAATGTGGAATGTTGGAGGGGATGTGGGAAAACAGGGACACTGATACATTGTTGGTGGAATTGTGAACACATCCAGCCATTCTGGAGAGCAATTTGGAACTATGCTCAAAAAGTTATCAAACTGTGCATACCCTTTGATCCAGCAGTGTTTCTACTGGGCTTATACCCCAAAGAGATACTAAAGAAGGGAAAGGGACCTGTATGTGCCAAAATGTTTGTGGCAGCCCTGTTTGTAGTGGCTAGAAGCTGGAAAATGAAAGGATGTCCATCAATTGGAGAATGGTTGAGTAAATTGTGGTATATGAATGTTATGGAATATTATTGTTCTGTAAGGAATGACCAGCAGGATGAATACAGAGAGGACTGGCGAGACTTACATGAACTGATGCTAAGTGAAATGAGCAGAACCAGGAGATCACTATATACCTCAACAACGATACTGTTTGAGGATGTATTCTGATGGCAGTGGATCTCTTCGATAAAGAGAGCTTTAATTGATCAAAGATGGACAGAAGCAGCTACACCCAGAGAAAGAACACTGGGAAATGAATATAAACTGCTTGCATTTTTGTTTTTCTTCCCGGGTTATTTATACCTTCTGAATTCAATTCTCCCTGTGCAACAAGAAAACTGTTCGGTTCTGCACACGTATATTGTATCCAGGATATACTGTTAACCTATTCAACATGTAAAGGATTGCTTGCCATCTGGGAGAGGGGGTGGAGGGAGGGAGGGGAAAAATCGCAACAGAAGTGAATGCAAGGGATAATGTTGTAAAAAAATCACCCTAGCATGCGTTCTATCAATAAAAAGTTATTTTAAAAAATAGGCAATGATTTAATGAAAACACTTTTGTAATTGGAGCATAACTAAGTCAATCAATAATCCCATTGCCAGATAACTGTAAATAAACATTCAGAGAGGTGGCGGCAAGATGGAGAAGTAATGGCAAGAACTCACCTAACCTCTTCCTCAACTTGCTCCAAATGCCTTTAAATGATGATTGAACAGATTTCAGAGTGTCAGAATATCCCAAAAGAGAGAGTAGAACATTTTTTTCCAGCTTAAGACAATTTATAAAGTCCCAAGAAAAAGTCTGTGCAGCTAGAGTGGGAATCCAGCATGCAATTCTGGTACAGGCTGAGCCAGTGCACCCCCACACCAGTAAAACATTAATGAATCTAGTGATTTCTAAATCAGCACCAACACTGTCAGTTTCTAGACTTTGAAGCTCAGAGACACCAAAGACAAGTTGGAAGGTCAGCAGAAAAGTTCTATGGAACCACGGTGGAAGCCTGAACATAATCCACAGCTCCAGCCTGGGCCCCAACATCAGTAAAGCAGGACCTTTGAATCAGTAGCAGTATTAGTGGTTTTCATATCTCTTAGCCAAGAGACACAAAAGAAGATTTGGAAGGTCATCACATAATGTCTGTGGCAACAGGGTGGGAGTCACAATTCCAATGAAGTGGGCAATTTCAATGAAGCCCCAGCCTCAGCTCTAGCCTTAGGCCCAGATCCAGTAAAGCAGGATTCTGTTGCTTTTGTGAACTAGATTGTTTAGTTATAATGAGAAAGGGCAGAAAAGAGTGCAAGATCTAGAAAGATCTCTGAAAACAACGGCACAATAACTCTGAATCTTGGGATAGTGCATTCTCCATTCTGGAAACAGAATGAGTAACAAGATAGGAAAATGAGCAGACAACAAAAAATGAATCTGACAACTGAAAGTTATTATGGTGACAAGGATGATCAAAATACTCACTTAGAAGAAGTTAACTAAGTCAAAATTCCTACATCCAAAGACTCCAAAAAAAAAAAAAATAAGAATTGGGCCCTGGCAGTGCAAGAGCTCAAAAGGAATTTTGAAAATCAAGGAAGAGAGACAGAGAAGATTAGGAAAATAATTGAGAGTGATGTAAAAGGAACAGAAAAAGCTAATGAGGAGGAA
This sequence comes from Antechinus flavipes, assembly GCF_016432865.1. Classification (NCBI taxonomy): domain Eukaryota; kingdom Metazoa; phylum Chordata; class Mammalia; order Dasyuromorphia; family Dasyuridae; genus Antechinus; species Antechinus flavipes. Next base: position 294,942,648 of record NC_067401.1, on the reverse strand, counting down.
AATGCCTTAAAAATCAAAATTGACCAAATGAAAAGGAGTTACAAAAGCTAATTGAATAAAATAATTGCTTAAAAATTAGAATTGAGCAAATGGATACTAATGATTTTATGAGAAATCAAGATTTCTCATAAATCAAAATTTTAAAAAAATGAAAAAAACATAGAAAAATGTAAAATATATCACTGGAAAAATAAGTTAACTGAAAAATTGATCCAGGAGAGAGAATTTTAAAATTATTGGCCAAGTTGAAAAATATCATCAAAGAAAGATCCCAGATATCATCTTGCAAGAGATTATCAAAGAAAACTGTCCTGATACTAGAACCAGAGGGTAAAATAATAATTCAAAGAATGCATAAATCACCTCCTGAAAGAGATCCCCAAATGAAAACTCCCAGGAATATTATAGCAAAATTCTGGAAATCCCAAGTTGAGGAGAAAATGTTTCAAGTATACAGAAAAAAGAATCAAATATAGTGGAGCTACAATTAGGATAACACAAGATTTAGAAACTTCTACATTAAAAGACTGAAAGACTTGGAATATGAAGAGCAATGGAGCTAGGGATAACAACCAAGAAGAAACAATCCAGCAAAACTGAATATAATCCTGCAGGGAGAAAAGTGGATATTCAATGAAATAGAGGATTTTTAAACATTTCTGAAGAACAGACCAAAGCTGAATAGAAAGTTTCATTTTCAAAAATACAGTTCAGAAGAAATATCAGAAGTTATCAGAAAAGTGATATTATAAGGGACTTAATAAGGTTTATTTGTTTTATATTCCTACATGGGAGGATGATACTTGTAACTCATTAGAACTTTCTCATTATTATGGTAGTTTAAAGGATTGTAAATAGACAGAGGGCATAGGTTAAATATGAAATATTTATTAAATATGAAATATTTAATATGAAATAGTTAAATATGAAAGAATGATGTCTTAAAATGGTAAAATCATGGGGTGAGAGAGGAGAAAGGTAGAGGGAGAAATGGAATAGTGTAAATTATTTGTCATTAAAAAGGAGGCAAGAAAAAGATTTTATAGTAGAAGGAAGAGGGGGAAGAGAGGATGAATGAGTGAGTCTTATTTTCATCAGAACTGATTCAGAGAGGAAATAACATGCACAGGAGTATATATGTATATGCACATAGAAACATATCTTACCATGCAGGAAAACTGGAAGGGAATGGGATTCGGGAAGAAGGGAAGGTGCTAAAAGAGAGGGCATATTGGGGGAGAGAGTGGTCAGTAGCAAAACCCTTTTGAGGACAGGGTGAAAGGAGAGAGAG